>NC_133647.1:1200000-1500000 GCF_009905375.1 Apium graveolens | reverse complement strand
GATAGGCCATCTATGGCGTAGTGAAAGGAAATGAAAAGGTTGGTGAACCTTTAAAGATTGAGAAAAAAATAAGTTTTTCCATTCCAGTCTATCAAACAACAATGCATGATGATGATTTGATAGAAGATGAAACTGTTCAAAATCTGAAGAAAATAAAGATAGTTGAAGAATCTAAAATAACCTCTGACACTGCTCAAGTTGTTCAGAATGAAGAACAGCAAGCTACAAAAGAAACAACAAATTCTGATCAAGTTAATTTGGAAAAGATGACAATTGCTGATAAGAAGAAGCTGTTATGGAAGAAAGCTACTCCAGTTGAACCAAAATCCAATCTCTTAATGAATCAACTTACAACATTTGGATTGAAATCCAAGCAACCTAGAGATAAAGCTGGATTAGGTTCTGATGAAGAGAAGATACAAACAGGAGTAGAAGTTACTTTAAGAGATCCTTTCATTTTGACAGACAAACCATATGAACAAATCGAACAAAAGCACCTTAACAAGGTGTTGTCTACTCAAATCGTGATAGATGCTCATGATAAGGAAAATCTAAAGGAGAAATTGATTTTATTTCTCTATGATGGATTAACTTACATACTAGCTGATACTGATGTGCTAAAGAAGTCTGTCAGAGAACTTAAACAAATTTACTATCTTCTGGAAGTAAAATATGATGTTACAAGAAGATGGTCAGAATACATTTTGAAGGATATCAGAGATCTATTCAGAATCTCTGGTACAAAAACTTCTCAGTATATACCAATGATTACTAAAGATGATGAAATAGAAATTCCTATGCTGAAGAATTCTGCTAAGATGGAAGTTATTCTGAAAGGAAAATGCTTATGTTATAATGAAAACTCTTCACATCATAGAGTTATCTGACTTGGTGATGGACTTGAAAGAACATCAATTCAAGCTCTCAGAACAACCATTTATCAAATTGGTGATTGTAAAGATGAAGAATTGATGCAGGTCAAGGCACAATTAGTTGAAATTCTGAGAAAAGCTGAAGACAAGCTGGTAAGAGATTTTGTTAAGAATCATTCTGGATTCAGATTGATCCAGTAAAGTTGGTAAAGCTAAAAGGACTGTAAGTTGTAGTTAATAGTCTTATTAAACTCTTATTGCATTTGAACTTAAATGTTTTTGATATCATCAAATCTATTATCTTGTATATTTTGCACAATTTACAAGTTGGGGGAGATTGTTAGATATATTTGAGATGTCATGTCTAATATGTTTCATGTTTAGCTTTCAGATCTTAACAAACAGGAAATATCAGTATTTACTGGAATCAGTACTTACTGGAAGTCAGAACTTAAGGATATCAGGACTTAGATTATCAGAAGATAATATCAGAAGATGGATATCAGAACTTAAGTACTGGAGGACTAATAGTTAAGAAAGGAAGCTGATTTACAGGAAAGAAGATCGAGACTAATACAAACTCAAGATATGCATGGAACGAGTTAGAGGACTGAAAGAATTGTATAAGATATCTGATTGATAAATTTTAGGAGATAGAATTATATTCCATATCAATTAGAAGTTATCTTATAATTGTGTACTATATAAACACATACATAGATTTATACTATATGTGTTATCATTATCGAGAAGATCATACATTGTAACCTAGCAGCTCTCGTGATATTTGTTCATCACTGAGAGAGAACAGTTCCATTGTAACAGCGTTTATTACATCGAATATATATGTTTACTGTTACTTGTGTTCGAAATCGATTTGATTATATTCTACACTGTATTCAACCCCCTTCTACAGTGTTGTGTGGCCTAACAAAGGTGATATTGCCTAAGGACATGCCTAAACAGTCTCCTTGGCTTTTTCAAAAATATCAATATATTCGGCTTCCATTATAGAATCATCAATGGTTTTATTGTGAACTATTCCAGGTAACATCAGTTATATTGAGATAAAACACAAAATAGACATAAACACGTAATTATCCTTGTCTATCAAGAAATTAGGTTGAGAAATTAGTATCAGTGTAACCCTTTATAACCAGTTTCCTATCTTCTCCATACACCAAAAATAAATCTTTATTCCTCTTTAAGTACTTAAGGATATTCTTGAAAACTATCCAGGGACCCTCACCTGGATTATACTGGTATCTGCTGGACATGCTCAAGGCATATGAAACATCAGGATAAATACATATCATTCTACACATTATAGATCCAATTTTTAATGCATATGGAACTTTCTCAAGTGACCCTTATCCTCTAATAATTTAGGGGGCAATTTTCTTTTGAGATCACTATCCCATGAGACATCAAAACATATCCTTTCTTTGTCTCTTGCATCATAAAATGATGTAATACTTTATCAATGTATGTAATATGACTAAGTCGATTAATCTCTTCAATCTATCTCTATAGATCTTGATCCCTAATATATAGGTAGCATCGCCTAAGCCTTTCATCGAGAAACTATTTCTCAACCAAGTCTTAACAGCCTGTAGAGAAGGTGTGTCATTCCAAATCTGTTATATGTCATCTATATATAATACTAGGAATCTCATATGGCTCCCACTAACCTTCTTGCAAACACATGGTTCATCTTCGTTTTGAATAAAGCTAAACTCTTTGACCGTTTTATCAAAATGAATATTCATTTTCCTTGAGGCTTGCTTCAATCTATAAACAGATAGAAGAAACTTACAAACTATCTTAGCAAACTTTGGATCGACAAAACCCTCAGGTTGTATCATATATACATCCTCTTCAAGGCTTCCATATAAGAAAGCAGTTTTGACATCCATTTGTTAAATCTCATAGTCAAAGTAAGCAACTATTAGTAACAAAATCCTGATGGACTTGACCTTAGAAACTGGTGAAAAAGTCTCATCATGGTCTATACCGTGAATTTGTTTGAAACCTTTTGCCACTAGTCGCCCCTTATAGGTTTGTACTTTACCATCCATGTCAGTTTTCTTCTTGAAAACCCATTTGCACCCTATAGGTTTTACCCCTTCGAGTGGATCAACTAAAGTCAATACTTTATTTTGATACATGGATTCCATCTCGGATTTCATGGCCTCCATCCATCTCTCGGATTCTGGATGGTTCATAGCATCTTGGTAGGTGAGAGGTTTTATCATTATCCTTAAGCATCACATCACCATTTTGCGTAAAAAGAAATCCATAATTTCTCCCAGACTCATGGTGAATCCTACAAGATCTACAAATAACCTGTGTTTCTTGGACATGATTACTTTCAACATTTTGATGTACATCCTGATCTTATTTCAAATCCGGTTCATTGTTATCATGTGGTTCTCGATATTCATCGAGATGTATTGTCCTACCACTGATTTTCTTAGAAAGTAGTTCTCGCTCCCTCAAAAAAATGGCGGCCCAAGCACCAAACACTTTGTTCTCGGAAGGAATATAAAAACTATACCCTAGTCTCACTTGGGTATCCCACATAATAGCATTTATCTAATTTTGGTACAAGATTGTCAGAAGCTAAACATTTTACAAATGCTTCACATCCCCAAATTTTCATAAATGACATGCTATGACGTTTATCATTCTATATCTCATATGGAGTATTTTGAACCGCTTTAGTCGGAACTTGGTTAAGTGTATATGCAGCCGTTTCTAGAGCATAACCCCAGAAACTGAATAGAAGATCCGCTTGACTCATCATCGATCGCATTATGTCCAACAAGGTACGATTTTTCCTCTTAGAATCTCTATTCCATTGAGGTGTTCCAGAAGGAGTAAGTTATTATACACTATCACACTTCTTCAAAAAACTCTTGAAATTGAGGCTTAAGTATTCTCCTCCACGATTTGATTGTAGAACTTTTATACTTTCCTCTGTTTGCTTTTCTAATTCATCCTTATATTCTTTGAACATTTTAAAAGAATCAGATTTGTTCTTCATAAGATATACATTTTCATACCTACTGAAGTCAACAGTAAATGTTATGAAGTAGTAAAAGCCACCCCTCGCCATCATACGCATTCGACCACATACATTATTATGTAAAAGTCCTAATTGTGCAGTGGCCCTTTCACCTGATCAGGTAAAAGAAGCTTTAGTCATTTTTCCAATGAGACAAAGTTCGCATCTTCCATATGATTCAAAATCTAACTTATCCAAGTATCCATCTATATGTAACTCAGAAATGCGTTTCTCATTAATATGTTTTAACGAAATGCTAGAGGTAGTGTTTGATTTGAGTCATCTTAGAACATATAAATTTTTAACTAATTGTGCAACATTATAAACCTTATCATTAAAATAGAATAAACAACTATCGTTTATTTAATTAAAATGAAAACCTTTCTTGTCCTGACAAGAAATTGATTTAATGTATCCGCTAAAGGCAGGCACGTAATAACAATTTATCAAGTTCTCAATCTTGCCTTATGGGCAAAATTAGGTATCAAGTTCCTTCAACTAGAGCAACAAATTTTGCTCCAATTCTAACCCGATACCGGAAACTTGACCATTTCTAGTCTTCTTCTTTAGATCTTCCGAACAAGCTCCATAATTTAACTTCCGATCATCCATTTATTTTCACAGAATTGACAATCATCTCTTTTAGCAACACCACTATCAGGCTTCAAAAGCCCTTTGGGATTGGACTTTGGTTTGGCACCGAATAAGATCAAATCTTTACCTTTCCTGTCCACTTTCCTTTCCCATTTGCATTCCATGTGTACATCATCAATATGGACGTAATTCATGCCTTTACCGTGTTATTTTCAGCAGTTCTAAACATGCTTAACAACTCAGTGAGTGTTCTGCCTATCTCATTCTTTTTGTTCTAAACAAACTAATAATAAAAGTTGTTCAAAGATTGTTTGATCAAATCAAGCTGAGTCTCTAGACTATTCTTGAAACCCAAAATATCATGGTACATATACCTATCATCTTTAGAACATGTGGTCCAGCCGGATATCATTCTCCCTTTAATACAAAAGTATGGTGCCTTATTATTGTCAAATCTTTCTGACGAGCCTATCCTTGAAACATCCTTTGAAGGTGCTCAATCATATTATAAGCATCATTATGCTCTTATTGCTTCTAAAGCTCAACATTCATAATTACAAACATGAGACATGAAACATCAGTTGCATAATCAATTTACTTCTGGTAAGCATTTTGTTCAGCACATGTTTCATTCTCAGCTAGAAGAAATAAGGGAGGGGTTTGAGTGACATCCTTCAACCTGAGGACAATCCTCAAGTTCCCATGTCAATTGAGGAAATAATTTCATGTCAGGTTGTCCTTCTCAAGGACTATTACATATAGAAGTTATTTGTGTTATTCATCATTTGATATCTACAATATTAAAGTGCATAAAATGACTTAGTCTACAGATGATCATTAAATTATGTTTAAGTGATTATTCATATATATATATATATTCACAATATATATCTCCCACTATTTTTATCGAATCAATATTCCTAACTATTAATTCGGAAAGAATATCTTCTATATCCTTTTTAGTGAGCCAAGATCCATATTTTACCATGAGTTAGGTCAGCTTTGGCTTTTCTCCTAAAACATGATTATTTAGGTAGACGACATTTGTCAATTATATCAACTATATACTCTTGGATAGCTCAGTGGAACAATATTTGTTCATATTTATCTAATAAATCTCACCAAACTCTATGCCTCTAAGTTCACAATCCTATTATGCTAACTTAGTTAAGTCAACCCCAATAGTCAAAAAGTATTAATATACTTCAACACATCTCCCACGATAGATGGGAGTACTTCGCTTCAGCGAACCCACTCCTTGTCGATCTAGGGGTTAACATATTGGACTCATTGGAAGGCATCTGTTCAACTTAATATTAACTTTAGGGTTTTGTTAATTTTAAAACGATCATGAACCCATCATAAAGAGATTCTCAATTTTTACTTGAATAAAATATTTTAAATCAATATTCGTCAATGGTTTGATTTCCAGATTGCGAGAGAGTCATAATGGTCTCGCTTAAAACCCACAACCTTACAAGTTCAATGAACTCGCTTTTGACAAAATCGCCCTATGTCGGAAACGAAGAAAATTTGTATTTTATTCCGTGTTGCATAAACATGAGAATCTCATAATCGTTTATTAATTTTAAAATCTTGAGTCATTGTAGATTTATCTTGTTTAGCAAGCATGGCATGGGTGTTGTATCTAATACAAACATCCTTAATCTAATTAAGCATGCATCTTAATAAACTACTCTACATATGCATTCATCATATGAGAATATATATATATAAAGTGCGATAAATTAAATGTGGTTGGTTATGGCTTCATCCTATATGATCTTTATCAAGCTAATGACAAATATCTAGGTCATTATAAGGTGGAAAATAAATACAGGCTAACTATTACATGTCTTCTTTCTTGTATTGCTTCCTTGAATGGCCTCTATATGGGATTACCCTTTCTTAATCTTCAAATCTTCATGTCTTCGTGTTTATTACGAGAATGAAATATAAAACTAATCTAATGAACTTACAAGAAGGACTCGAGTTACATTCGAGATTTAATAATTACAAGATCGAACGACATACAAGCCGTATTTAAAAAATCAAAACCATTAACCTAAGGTCATAAGCCATAACCATCCACCATGCTCAATTAACACATAAGAACATGTTAAAACATATAATATGATCTTAACATATCATACCCATCATGATCTAATATATGACAAAAAATCAGAAAAATTTGAAATTAAATATGATAACATTAAATCGCATATTACAGGGACTAAACGACATCAAACGTCTTACAGATCAATCGATGATAGCTTATGTGTGACGCCGTCAATCTCGGGGTTAGGAAATGAGGACCCATACACCTTTAATCTATGAATTAAATAATCATAAACCCCGATTAACTATAAACAATATAAAGTTTGAGAAAAGATTACAACTACCAACCAAAATATATAATTTACAACCCAAAATAAAACCAAATTTACATAATTGATTTCGACTTGAAACCGATAGATAACCCATTGTATCTTTACAACCTCCCGACTAAGCGCTTGCTCACACAAAACCTGTACTACCTGCTCTGGCATCTGGAAGCCCACAACACGGTAGGGACCACTAGGTACGCTCTTACGAGCAGTGCGCCTAAGTCTGGCCATCCTCTTGCTTAACTGCCATGGTTAGATCATAATAAAACATATGAGTATAAAACTCAGCAAGTAACTATATATGACAGTTCTACAATGCAATATCCACAATATACCAATCATGTTCTCAAGGCATTCTATTTTAACATTTCTAGGTGGAAGATTTCTGTCTTTGGGCATATGAAAGGGTTTATGAAGAAAGGCTTTGGGCTTTCAGGAATCAAAGCTCAAGATAGGGTGAAAACCGACATTCATCACAAATCATTAACAGGATCTCAAACGATCTTTCAAATGGAAAGCGAGAATCTTTTCAACTCTGGAAATCAATATGATTGACAACAATAATATAAGAATCAGGGTTCACAATCTATATGCATATTAATAACAACATCAATTATCTTTTTAAAACATTATAAGCCTTTTTGGAATCAATTGCTGAATAAGGAATTCTATTTCTCTTTAAATTACAGGGAACCCTTGATTGGACTACTTAATCTTTCAATTCATAATAATACGGGTGATCAGCCCGTATCGACCTCCATCCTGTCTTTAAGGTACCTATGGCATAATTTCAGCCTTAAATTGGACTAGCCCCGCTAGCCTCTTATATGACTAGACTAGTCCCACTAGTCTCTTATGTCTCAATCCAATCTATCAGGAATTCATTTGGAAAACCTTGTGTTGGAAAAGAAAAGGTTTACCAAATTCATTTTAACATTACCAAGAATACGAAATCATTCAGACTCTTTCGAGTCGAAACTCATTCTTAAGTTCAATTTCAAGAATTCAATGAAAGTGAATAAATCAAAGGAAAGCAAAGTTCAATACTAGGGATCTTGATCAAAGGATCACAATGTATACAAGTTAGGGAATCAAACAGTTTCAAGGATCATTACAGATAGGATTATAAAGGAATGAAGGATCATTACACGAGGGGTTCGTAGAGGTTCTCATAGGGTTTACAAGAATTCAAGGTACTAACAGGTGACCAGGATAACAATAAAAAGGTTACTAGAAGGTTGAACAAGAATCTTATCAATAGCAGGTTCACAAGAACAATAACAGGGTATCTCAAGAATCAATAATAGGTATACAAGTGCTATAAAAGTTCCATACTCTAAATGGTATGAACAATATCCTCTCTATAACAATTTACACAAGTAAGTAGAGTTACTTGCCTGAATTCGCTTTCCTGTTTCACAAGGGTTAAACTACTGCCACCTAATACACTTTTCTCATTCCTAGCCTGAATGCCTTCACGCTCCGAATCTACGATCCAACAATCAAAACCTTAATTAGATTCTCACTCGACGTTCCCAGAATGCCTAACAATTAAGCCTTATCGAGAAACTCTAAGAGTATATATATACTCATTATCAACACATAGCACGTTTATACCAAAACTCGTTTACTTTAACCAAATAGATATCGAATCGCATATTGCGATGCAAACACGACACATAGCATATAATCCTTATATTTTAAACTCTATACTTGAGTTATCATATCAATTATATACCCTTGTAACTAGATGACTTAATCCTTTCTTTTTCAACACTTAATTCAAACCAAAACAATCAAACAAATCACATATCCCTTAGAAATTACACATGCATTCACTTAGCATCAAATCAATCACTTTTATATCTATATTCCATTCCTCTATAACCACAAATCACAACCCAAGAATCAAACATTATCATTCAAGTATCAAAGTTGCATAAAAACTTGGGATCAAGTCACCACTTATTCGTTTAAATCAGCCTTTAGCCTAAACGCTTACATGCACAACTTTATCTTGACATGCACTTACTAGAACCAAATCAAAATCACATATATAGTTCATTTAAATACATAAATTAACTTTAATCCTTTAAGGTCAAGCAATAACACTCGAAATTTCCAAAAATCAAGACATGCATGCATCTTTTGGAGTTCTTAAACCACATCTCAATCTACTTATTCAAGAATCTCTACAATCAATCAACAACAAATCATTTACATCATAAAAATCAACTTTAATAAACAAGAACCACTCGGTTTTCAAGCAAAATAACACATGCAACTTCTATTTTGATTCTTTAAATCATCAACTAATCAAATTTCTTAATTACTTCTAGGAATATACATTAACAAGTCATTTCCATCAAACAATCAATTTTATTTTCTCAAAATCAAGGACCCATTCGGGTTTTTAAAGAAACAACACATGCAAATACCGAAAATAAGTTTCACGATTAATAGAGCTCAGTAATAACATCATCACTCACCACCGGTTCACCGGAGGTCATCACCGGTGGCAGTGGCTTCACGGTGGTGCCCTCATTCGAGGGTGTCCAATCACAAAACCCCAGATTTTCCATCAATTTCTCAAAATAACTGACATGCACAACTTAAATATCATTCTCTTGCAAGGAATCATGCTTAAACAAAGTAACAACAACAAGAACAACAAGAACCGAGAGGTTCTCGGTGAACACACACATCGAACACACACACACACACATACATCTACATTCAAGTGTGTTCTTGCATCTTTAAAGTATAAGAAGCTTAAATCTTGATTCAAGATTGATTTTTAATGGAGGTTATGGAAGGAACAAGAAGAGAGAGAGATTATACCGAGAGAGAGAGAGAGAGAGAGAGAGAGAGAAGGGAAAGCTGAGAGAGAGATGAGAGAAAAAGAGAATGAGCGGGGTGAGGAAAAGAAAAAGGGGAGTGAGTTTATATATAGTGGGTGTCCAAGGGTATAATGGTCTTTTTCCCACTAGTTTCTAGGATCTTCCCTTTATTCTTTAATTCCAATTTCTAAAAACAATTTTGATAAATAAACAACCCTCTCAGAAAAGATGGGAATGCAAGGAATAAAAATTTTAAATCATAGATCTCGAAATTAGCTTTCCAGCCATATTATCAAAATAATTTTCAAGCGAACGGTTGATTAAATACGGATTTTACAAGATTATGCTGAAAATAGCATTTTAACTCCTTAAAATCATTTTAAAATGCAACGATCACGAAATATATCCGTCTATCATTTTTATAAAGTCTCTCGGATTATTTTGAAGATAACAAAATAAATTTCATGCCTTGACCATTCTCGAATAATTTTATAAAAATGTATAAAGGTTCAATAAACCATATTTTAAATCAAATAAATCCCTTAAAAATATTTAAAAATCATCAGGGCATATAATAAAAAATATTTTTAAGCAATTGCACATATTCACATATCACAACTTGTACTCGATCACAAATTTTTCTGTTTTACTATTATTAACTCCCTTTTTGCGTATCGGGTCACGTTCTGCCTCACGGTCTGACGCTAAGCGTTTCAACTACGCTTCACAATCGATTAATTCTACCGACTGAAACGTCACTAGAATATATTACTTTCTTACACATTCCATTTCTCATAATACCACATAGATCTCATTTAAACATTTTAATCCCTTTTTAAGACGGGTTCCGTTCTACCTGACGGCCCGACTATACGGCCTATCTCTTAAGCTGACTCGACAAACTGAAATGCGTCATTTTACGCTCCCAGCTACTTATATATAATAAGGACAATTTATCCAACAAAATAATTTAATTTAATCACATAATTATTAAGTACACCACAAATTTATACTTTATTCACTTAATTACATCGCAAAATTCCCAGTCATTACAATCTACCCCCGTTAAAAGGATTCTGTCCCCAGAATCTAGTCTAAGCAAATAGATGGGGATACCTTTCTTGAATTTCACTTTCTAATTCCCATGTCGACTCTTCCACTATTGGATTTCTCCACAACACTCTAACTAGAGGTACAACTTTATTTCTAAGCGTCCTCTCTTTTCGATCTAAGATTTGAACTGGTTGTCCACATAAGACAAATCTGGTTGTAATTCCACTGGTTTCAATTCGATCACATGGTTTGCATCAACAATATATTTCTTTAGAAGAGATAAGTGGAACACATTGTGAAGATGTTGCATCTTCGGGAGTAACGCTAATTCATAAGCCACATTTCCAACCAGTCGTAGTATTTCGAATGGTCCAATGTACCTAGGACTCAACTTTCCTTTCTTTTCGAATCTGGATAAACCCTTCCAGGGAGATATTTTTAACAAGAACTTGTCTCCAGGCTCGAATTGCACATCTTTTCGTTCTCGATTTGCGTACTTCATTTGTCGATCTTGTGCAACAATTAATTTTTTTTGAATCATTTCGACCTTTTATTTCGTTTGTTGAACTAGCTCTGGGCCAATTAATTTGTGCTCACCAACTTCATCCCAATATATAGGGGATCTACACTTTCTTCCGTACAACGCTTCATAAGGCGACATGCCAATACTTGCGTGATAACTATTTTTGTAGGAAAACTCAATCAATGGCAAATGTTCATCCCAATTACCTTTGAAATCTATTACGCAGGTTCGCAACATATCCTCGATCGTCTGAATTGTCCTTTCGCTTTTTTCGTCAGTTTACGGATGATAAGCCATACTCATTTTCAGCTTAGTTCCCAAATTGTCGCCAAAATCTCGAGTTAAAGCTCAGGTCTCTATCAGATACAATAGATACTGGAACTCCATGACGCATCACAACCTCATCCAAATACATTTTGACCAACCTTTCTAACAAAAATCTTTCACTTATTGGCAAGAAATGCTCTGATTTCCTCAATCGACCGATTATTACCCAAATCGCAACATGATTAGACTTGGTTTTTGGCAAACCTACTACGAAATCCATCGCGATATGCTCCCATTTCCATTTTGGTATATCTAGTGTTTGGAGCAATCCATTTGGTCGTTGATATTCCGCTTTTACTCTTTGACACGTATAATATTTACTTATCCATTCCACGATTTCCTTTTTCATGTTTGGCCACCAATAGTTTCTTTTAATTTCTTATACATTTTCGTACTTCCAGGGTGAATTAAAAATCTCGAGTTATGCGCTTCATGTAAAATCTCGTGCTTTAGCTCCACAATGTTAGGTATCCAAATATGTGAGTTAACACGCTAAATTCCTTTTCCATCCCTTTGAGCTTTAATTTCCTCTCCTGACAACTTATCTTTCTCGCGGTTCATCACTTGCTCCTGACAACATCGAATCTTTTCCAAAATTTCGGATTGGAATGACATCACATACATTGCCTCACCTCCAAATTTTGGAGTATGTACCTCTATTTCCATCTTCTCAAAATCCTTGATCAATTCTTCTGACGAAGTTAACATATTCAGTCTTTCCTTACGACTTAAAGCATCTGCTACCATATTCGCCTTTCCAGGATGATAATTTATTGCACAATCATAATCTTTAATCAATTCTAGCCATCTTCTTTGTCTCATATTCAACTCCTTCTGAGTGAAAAAATACTTCAAACTCTTATGATCGGTATTGATCTCACACTTTTCTCCATACAAATAATGCCTCGAAATTTTAAGGGCAAGCACAATTGCTGCCAATTCCAAATCATGCGTGGGATACTTCTGTTCATGCGGCTTTAGTTGCCTTGATGAATACGTTATCACTTTCCCGTGTTGCATTAATACACATCCAAGCCCTTTAAACGAAGCATCGCTAAAGATAACAAATCCTCCTTTCTCATCTGGTAATACCAACACTGGGGCGGTTACCAATCTCTTCTTCAATTCCTGAAAACTTTCCTTGCACTTGTCCGTCCACACAAACTTCTCGTTCTTCCTTGTCAACTTAGTCAATGGAACAGCAATCTTAGAGAAATCTTGCACAAATCTTCAATAGTATCCGGCTAATCCCAGAAAACTTCTGACCTCCGTGGGAGTCTTGGGCCTTTCCCAATTCTTCACAGCTTCTATCTTAGCTGGATCTACCTTGATTCCTTCTTTATTAACCTTATGTCCAAGAAATTGTACTTCCTTTAGCCAAAATTCACACTTCAAAAACTTGGCATATAACTTTTTTTTTCTCAAGATTTCTAAGGAAATCCTCAAATGCTCCATATGTTCTTCCTCCGTCTTGGAATATATCAATATATTATCGATAAACACTATAACGAACTTATCCAAATATTGTTTGAACACTCTATTCATAAGATCCATAAATGCAATTGGCGCGTTCGTCAATCCAAATGCCATTACCAAAAACTCGTAGTGTTCATATCTCATTCGAAATGCCGTCTTGGGTATATCTTCCGTTTTAATCTTTAGCTGATGATACCCAGATCTTAAATCAATCTTAGAGAAACAAGTAGCTCCTTTTAACTGATCAAACAAGTCGTCGATTCACGGTAGAGGGTAGTTATTCTTAATCCTCAATTTATTCAATTTACGATAATCAATGCACAATCTCATACTCCCATCCTTCTTCTTTACAAATAACATCGGTGCACCCCACGGGGATACACTCGGGCGTATAACTCCTTTATCCAACAATTCTTGCAACTGCGCTGCTAATTCCTTCATCTCGACTGGTGCCATATGATAGGGAGCTTTCGATACTGGTTCCATTCCAGGAGCCAAATCTATCGTAAACTCAATCTCTCTATCTGGAGGTAGTCCAAGTAACTCATCTGGAAACATATCCAAAAAATCTCTTACTACCAGAATATCTTCAATCCTTACGGATTCTTTCTCTATATCTTTGATGTGAGCCAAGTAAGCTTCGCATCCTTATCGTAACAGTCTCCTCGCCTGAATAGCCATTAGAAATTTCTTCTCTTGTCTTTTCTCCTTGAATATCACTCCGATACCATCCTTGGTCTTTAACTTCACCTTCTTGCTTTTACACTCTATTTGTGCCTCGTGGTTCGACAACCAATCCATTCCTAATATGACATCAAATTCTCCTAACTTAAAAGGAATTAAGTCAGCAGAAAAGTGCCGACCTTCTATAACCATATCGCACATAGGACAAATCCCATTAGCAGTAATTCTCTCTTGATTTGCTACATCTATAATCAAGTTGGGTTCAAGAGGGTATGCAACACACTTTAGTCTATCAAGAATACTTCAGAAATAAAAGATCTAGTTACTCCAGAATCCATTAACACTTTTACTTCTACTGAGTTAATGACAAGCATACCTTCCACCACATCCGCATCCTGCACCGCATCTTTCATTGACATATTGAAGGTTCTAGCTTTAGGTTGAACTATTGGTGCTGGGAGAGGCGGTGGTCCAGCAATCCTAAGAATATTGGCCTTTTGAAAAGGCTCCTTGCAGTTTCTGGCCATATGGCCCACTTTTCCACATTTAAAATAGGTTAAGTCTGGCTTCTTTGCTCCATTCGGGCACTCTGATGAGTAATGCCCTTTCTGGTTACACTTAAAACAGGTCACCTCCAACTTATTACACCTTCCCGGGTGTCTCTTCCCACAAACTTTGCATTCTTGAATCTGGGGTCTATTATCCTTTCCCGGTTGTCCTGCCTCCTGGAAACGGTTCTTCTGAGCTCCGTTACCGGGTTTGAACTTCTGGAACTTTTGGTTTTGACCTCCATCACTATTTCCAAACTTTCCTCTGAACTTTGAACTTCCTTGCTCTTGCTCCGAGCTCTCAAATTTCCTTTTCTTACTTTCATTTTCTCTTTTTGCAGCTTCACGCTCTCCTTCTACTATCATTTCCTTTTACACTAGGGCGACATAGTTCTTAATCTCCAACAATGCTACTTGACTTCGAATCCATGGCCTAAGTCCCTGCTGGAACCTCTTGGCCTTCTTCGCCTTCGTATGCACATACTCGGGTACAAACCTAGATAACTCCGAGAATTTCACTTCATATTCTGCTACCGTCATATCCTCTTGTTTAAGATCCAGAAACCTCATCTCCAACTGATCTTGCATATAGCTTGGCAAATACTTCTCCAAAAACATTTCAGTAAACTTCTCCCACGATAAATCTTTTCCTTCAAACAAAGCCTTAGAAGATTCCCACCAGACATTTGCCTCGTCTTTAAGGTAATAACTTGCATACTGAGCTTTCTTTTCGTCCTTAACTTCTGCTAACTCAAACTCTTTCTCCATTTCCCTTAACTATAACTAAGCCCTTATCGGGTCGGGTAAGCCTAAGAACTTTGGGGGATGAACAGATTGAAAATGTTTGAAATTTCAAACTTTAGGGGCTATGGGTTGTTGTAAAAGCTGAGCAAGACGGCTCATCATAGTGGTTTCTGGATTCATTTCTGGGTCTTGGGTTTGGATTTCTTCTTCTTGGTGATCTGGTAAGTTGGCCATTTCTTACAAACCTGATTGAGCAATTATTTAGCAATACGATAGCATGGCATATATATATATAACAATATTTTATTACGAAATTTTTTTGCGGGTTTTAAGCTTTACCCAATTTTGCACATGCAATCCTATTACTGTATAATTTCTCATATCGGTATTGTTTTCTCATGGCACATGGTATGATTTTATGAAAAAAAAATTAATACGGTTGTGTGAAAACATGGTATGCAAAACAATTTATAAAGATTTCCAGGGTTTGCAATAGGAAGCAAGATACATGGTTAATTTAACAAACCAGAGGTACATATATAAAGGTTTGAAAAAGAAACAGGTTCTGGAAATAAAGTACAGCAATACAACAGGGTTAAACAGAGGAAAAACTGGAAAATATCCCCCTATCTACCCCTAACTTCTAACAACTACTACTACAAAGTCCTGAGATACAACACAACATAACAAATGAAAAAGGGATCCCTGCATCTGACCAAGTATCCCAAAGCCTACTGGCGCTGAAAAGAAACACAACTACGGGCCCCACCAAAAGTCCCTCCTAATCTAATCATCCAGAATCTCTCTCAACCCAACCAACATCTAGGGAATGATCTTATGTAGCCTCTGGGCCTCAGCATCAGCATCACTAGTGGATGGTCCCTCATCCAATCTCCTCCTGGCAACCTGCTCCACCAACTGAATCCTAGCTCTCCACTTTTCCATCACCACTGAAGTCCTCTTCCTAGAATCTCGAATTAACCTATCCACCAAAGCTCCCAACTCAGGAATACGGGAGTAAACAAAGTCTCGATCCTGGGCTAACTTGCCACTAACACTGACAGGCACAATCTTAGGAATCTCAGACTCTAGCTCAGTGACTGGGGTCTCTGACTCTGGCCTCAAGGGTGATATCTGCATAGGAATCTCACTACTCTCAGATGGATCCTCCTTTGGGTCTGAACTAACATACACATGCTCCTCTGAAGAGGGTGGAATGGAGTCCACCGGGGTATCGATCAAACTAATCTCTGAATCGGAATCACTACCACTACTGGGATCCTGAGAGAAAATACAAAACACAACAAAAAAATAGCATTAGGGTTAAATAAAACTCCAACTAACTCACACCCTAACTCTAGTTGCCACTTTAGCTCATATACACTTTCCTTAAACTATACCTAATAGTCTAACTCAACTCTATATGAGTCAAACACTCTCATGATATAGATATATACCCAAAATACCCTTTTTATCCTAACTTGTCTCAGGGACTAGATCATGTTGCTCTGATATCAACTTGTGACGCCCTCAATCTTGAGGTTAGGAAATGAGGACTCACACACCTTTAATCTTGAATTAAATAAGCATAAACCCCGATTAACTATAAACAGGATAAAACATGATAAAGTTCGAGACAAGATTACAACTACCAACCAAAATATATAATTTACAACCCAAAATAAAATGAAATTTAAATAATCGATTTTGACTTGAAACCGATAGATAACCCATTGTATCTTTACAACCTCCCGATTAAGCGCTTACTCACGCAAAACCTGTACTACCTGCACTGGCATCTGGAAGCCTACAACACAGTAGGGACCACCAGGTACGCTCTTACGAGCAGTGGACCTAAGTCTGGCCAACCTCTTGCTTAACTACCATGGTTAGATTAAAGCAAAACATATGAGTATAAAACTCAACATGTAACTATATATGACAGTTCTATAATGCAATATCAACAATATACCAATCATGTTCTCAAGGAATTCTATTTTAACATTTCTATGTGGAAGATTTCCGTCTTTGGGCTTATGAAAGGGTTTATGAAGAAAGGCTTTGGGCTTTCAGGAATCAAAGCTCAAGATAGGGTGAAAACCGACATTCATCACAAATCATTAACAGGATCTCAAACGATCTTTCAAATGGAAAACGAGAATCTTTTCAACTCTGGAAATCAATATGATTGAAAACAATAATATAAGAATCAGGGTTCACAATCTATATGCTAATCAATAACAACATCAATTCTCTTTTCAAAACATTATAAGCCTTTTTGGAATTAATTTCTGAATAAGGAATTCAATTTCTCTTTAAATAATATGGAACCCTTGATTGGACTACTTAATCTTTCAATTCATAATAATACGGGTGATCAACCCGTATCAACCTCCATCCGGTCTTTAAGGTACCTCTGGCATAATTTTAGCCTTAAATCGGACTGGCCCCGCTAGCCTCTGATATGACTGGACTAGTCCCAATAGTCTCTTACGTCTCAATCCAATCTATCAGGAATTCATTTGGAAAACCTTTTGTTGGAAAAGATAAGGTTTACTAAATTCATTTTAACATTACCAAGAATACGAAATCATTCAGACTATTTCGAGTCGAAACTCATTCTTAAGTTCAATTCCAAGAATTCAATGAAAGTGAATAAATCAAAGGAAAGCAAAGTTCAATACTAGGGATCTTGATCAAAGGATCACAAGGTATTCAAGTTAGGGAATCAAACTGTTTCAAGGATCATTATGGATTGGATTATAAAGGAATGAAGGATCATTACAGGAGGGGTTCACAGAGGTTCTATAGGGTTTACAAGAATTCAAGGTACTAACGGGTGATCGGGATAACAATAAAAAGGTTACTTGAAGGTTGAAAAAGAATCTTATCAATAGCAGGTTCACAAGAACAATAACAGGGTATCTCAAGAATCAATAATAGGTATACAAGTGCTATAAAAGTTCTGTACTCTACATGGGATGAACAATGTAAAAACCCAAATTTTTGACATCAGTAAAAGACCTTTATGAATAGTAATATAATAACTCGAATTTTTGAGACCTTGTAAAATGCTTAAGGAATAGTAACCCTGAAAGACGGGAAAACTTTTTATCCCACACTATGTTGTGCATGAGAAAATGAGTTTCGAAGTTGATATTATGATTATAGGTACCAAATGAGTGTATGTAAACGCTATTAGTTTGTGAAGAAAACGAACTTTGAAAAATGACCATATTTACGAATCATCGAGGATTACAAGGATCACAATATAATTATGAATTTAAAACCCTGCGGATTTATATCCAAGTATGATAATTCAAAACATAAGGAATAAATATGAAAGGATTTACGTCGCGAACCATTTACGAGAAAGTATTACGAAAATGTTTAAGCGATCGAACAAACGCGTAAATGATTAAATAAACGTAACTCACTAACTAACCATGGTATAAATTAACCATGGTTAATTTATCAAATAGTGAGCTAGAGATATAGGATGATCAACCAAGGGCTAGAGAATAGTAAGCTAATTGGCTAAGCTAATTAGGTTAGCTTGTAAACTAGGAAGCCTAGCTAGATCTGTCCAAAGATTTGGCAACAAGAATAAATCCTAGGATATATACTAGAGAATAAAAATCAATTACAAGCTATCACTTGCATTATTTCCAAGAAGAAACTAAGAAGCAAGCACAAAAACACTCCCTCTCTCCCAAAGAAGCTTCATTCGGCTCTTTCTCTAAAAACCAAGAATTCAAAATCAAATCATCAAGCTCTAGCCATGGATAAATCCTCCCATTAATTCTAAAGCTTCATACCAACCAAACTAAGGTAAGATAAATCTTTCGGCTCTTTTTATCAAGGTTTGATGGGTGAAATAAATTCAGCAAAGATGATAATGAATAATGTGAATAGTAACTCTTCTTTGGTTTCTTGATTTTAATGGTTGTTTTAGGTTCCAAAAACCATACTAAGTATAACAACCCGTATATTTTATTATTATTTAAATGTGTAATTATGGAATAAATAATTAAATAAAATATTTGTGTGGGTTCAGTCAGTGGATTATTACTCTGTCACTAGGTGTACGTGATTACTAGTGTATGGAATTGAATTGCGTGGTTAATTAATAAAATTGTATGATTTTGTATCATTGTTAAAATGGTGTTATTGCGGTTTTATTTCCATAAATACTTGGATTGTCTTTAAAATTGTTTTTCTAACTTTATAATTTCATTAATTATTTTTAAGACTCTATAAAATTGAGAAATCAATATTTCATTAATTATTTATCTTTAAATGATTTTACGAGTGTGTTTAATGGTAAAAATACATATTTAATTATGTAAATCTTAAAAAATTATGAAACTTATATTTTATTAAGTTCGTATTATTCTGAGAATTTTAAAATTATTTTGGGAATTTTCGGAGTTAGTTTCACCTGCGCGTCAATTCGTTTAATTGATGAAAGCGGGTATAAAGTGCATTTTATAAATTGTTTTAAAATTTTG
This sequence comes from Apium graveolens, assembly GCF_009905375.1. Taxonomy (NCBI): domain Eukaryota; kingdom Viridiplantae; phylum Streptophyta; class Magnoliopsida; order Apiales; family Apiaceae; genus Apium; species Apium graveolens. Next base: position 1,480,374 of record NC_133647.1, on the reverse strand, counting down.
AAATTTATGTTTTTATAAACTTCGGGATATTTTTAACATTTTCAAACTATTTTCGTGATTTTCTGGAATTATTTTCAGAGCAGCTCGGTTCGTTAACCGTGAAATACGGGTACGAGTTGTGATTCAAAAATGCTTTAAAAATTATAAAAACTTTATTTTATTATCTTTTAATTATTTTGAGAATTTTAAAAACATTTTAGTAATTTTCGAGTCTTATTTATTCGTACGTTATCCGCTAAATTGTGAAATGCGGGGCAAAATCGGGATGACAGGAAAGTATAATGATACGTGTCCTAATTTTGTTGTAACCACTAATACATGGCAAGTGCAGGCAGCTTCTGTTGCTGCATGTTTAGTTAAAAAAATGATGATAAAATCACCAAAACCCATCCTCCCCTGTTAATCTCTTCGATCTCCTCCTAATCTTTCTCGGCTCTCAATCTCTCTCGATTATCCCTGTGTTACCCCCAATTAATCTCTCTCAATCTTCCTTTTTCTTTTTCCCCTCCTCTGTTCTTCTGTCACCCGCCGCCGATTGGTTTTCCGGCCACCCTCCTTCCGCCCGTTCACTTTCCGGCTGTCTTCTGGCCCTGTGTCGCGTGCGTTCTTGTGCGTATATATGTATAGATATATGCATGGTTGGTCATATTGTTTCTCTGTGATTTCAGCCTTATGATGTTCTGATTTATATATATGTATATAGTTATATGTGTGTGTGAAATGGTGTGTGTGAGTTGTGTGTGTATGCAGTGTGTGCGCGAGTGCTTCGCGTGTGTGCTGTTGGTGGTGATGCTTCAGTTGCGTGATTTGAGTTCTGTTGGTCTTGAAATTTGATTTAATTTAATTTTCTGCAATTAAATTATATGACTAATATTCGTGAGTAAAAATATATTGCGTGCGGGAAATTATTTGTATCGATGGAATTTACGTAGGATGCCCGGAATTTACGGGACCCGTAAATTTTATCGCCGTCGACAATGAGTTTAAAACGAGTCGACGGTGGACTGTGATGAATTATTCCGAGTCTTAATATTTTAAAATAAAATATGAATAATAATAATAATAATAATTAGTTAATTTAAATCGGTGGTTGCGAAATTGTTAAATGTGGATTGCGTGATTGGTTTGGACTGGATGGATTGGTTGTGATTTGACGTTGAGTTATTCGACGGGTAGGCCGATAAACACAGGAGGTGTTGCCCGAATTTTTGCAAATTAAATTCGTAAATTCGGAACATACCCTGTAATTATCAGAACGTCGAACAAGTGTAAATAAGTATATACATATATCTTGTGCGAAACCTGATTGTATGTTGTGGTGAATGTTCGGTCAAAATCCAGTAACCCTAATTTCATAAAATGACGAGTATACGTATTTTCTGAAAATGAACACCAAACCGATTTCTCGAGAACGTGAACCCTGATTGTTGGATGTGTTATTATAATGTATATAATTACGAGTCGGCTTTGAATATCATTGGGTAGAATTGGTGTCGAGGATATGTCAAGCATACCTAGACGTCTAATGTAGGTTATTTCGGCTCTGTAGGTTCAAGTTAAAGGACTCCAGAAGTGAAGTTGAACTAAAGATAACCTAGTGATCAGTCAATAAGCGTAGCGAGGTTCCAAGAGAAGGACTTGAACGTTGAAGTTGGATCCAGGATAATCTGATAGTAAGGCGATAAAGCCAAGTGTCCAAGTTAGTCCAAGGTCGTTCGGTAATAGTGATAGAGCTCTACAAGGCAAGTACCTCTGACCATTCTTTTATGGTTCAGTATATATGAATAGCTGTTGTTTTATTCTCGTAATGGAACATAAATGTTTTAAGTTACGTATCCCCTGTATTTGAAAATGATGTGTAATATGTTTTTGGGGAAAAGTAACTTCTGAAAGTACCTATCTCTAAAATGTGATTAAAATGACAAGAAGTTTTGAATAGTGTGTTGTAATAAAATTGTTTTGAAAAGAGATAGGTAAAAGTGGATTTGAAAACTGGATAAAACGAATCAGATATTGGACAACGTTATGTAAGTGGTTAATTCAGTTGCGCGCATTATATAACCGATTAGTCCAGCATAGATAATCAGAGACCTAGCTAATCTCTACGGATCCGATAATTTTGCGTGAAAGCCCGATCAGCTTTCCTAGACATTTTGTGTGATAGCCCGGCCAACTATCCTAGATAACTTGTGTGGAGGCTTGATCAGCCGTCCCTAGATAACATCCAATATATATCTGATTGTGATTTAGTGGTTCCCGTAACGGAACAGATGATTTTGTGGTTCCAGTAATGGAACAAGTGATTTTGAGGTTCCTGGAGAGGAACAAGTTTTTATAGGTCCTGTGATGGGACATATTTTATGGTTCCCGTAGTGGAACAAATGGTTTTGGGTCCCCGTAACGGGACAAATGGTTTTATGGTTCCTGTAATGGAACGGAAGGTTTGAAAATAAAAATAGCATGCTAAAATTAAACTCTGGTATTTATGCACAGCACACGATTGTTGATTTTTGTTTTACAGAGCATGCTAGTTTGATATCCATTTTATACTTGTTTTACACATTTCTGGCAAGATATGAATTCTGTTCCTATAACTGCTTTACTTTAAACTGTGTTACTTGTTATTCATATAGTGGTACTGCTGAGCAATTGATTGCTCACCCTTGCAGAATATTTTTTATATGTATTGCAGATGCCTAGGAGATTCTTCTGTGATAGTCGGGCAGAGTTCCAGTTCCCTTCGTGTCAGGCTCCTCTGAGGTAGTTGTGTTGGACCAAGGATGGTCTGTTGAGTTGCTGTGTTAAGTTAGCTGTGTCAGGATGATTGTTGTAAGTTAGTTTGTGTTAGTTGTAACCTAAATCATACTTAAACCTGGAAAAGGTCTTGGTAAAGGGGTCGTGGTTATGGATAATTAGTGATTTGGATTATATTGTGTTTGTTATTATTGTTGTTGGTGACGTCAACTCCTGACCCCGGGGTTGAGGCCGTCACAGTTGGTATCATAGCTGTAATAACCCCCAATTTTTGGAAATTTTTGAAACCCTTATGAATAGTGATTTTGCAGATTATGCTGAATGAGAAAACTTTTCATGCCACACTATGTAGGGGTTCTGTTATTGATCTTCTGGGATATTATTAGTACTCTATGTGGTATATAAGTGTATGTAAAGATCGTCAGAATCCAATTCCAAACACTTTGATTTTTCCCGGAAATCCACTAGATACGGAAAGAATTGAGTATAAGGTAACAAGATAAAAAGGATTTAAATTTAAGGATTATAAGAGAGGATCATGAAAGGAATATAATATATTGAGAAAGGTTAAAGAAACCTAAGTAATAAGATCCCGGGTATGATCCCTCAAACGATAAATGAAAACGAAAGTTAAGCGAACCGTATAACAGATCAGCGGTCATTAGGCAAGCAATTAAAGGTTAATCAAGGAGGTTAGGGATGATGATGTCATCAAACCAACAAGGTGTGGACAAGTGGAAGCATTATGACATGTGCAAGATGACATAAGCATGACAAGGGGTTTTGTTTTGTTGGTTGATTTTGGGCCATGTAAAATTTACCATGGTAAAAAGATAAAACATTTTCCAAGGCAAAAAGGAGAAGCAACCAAGCAAATATCATAAAACACAAAAATTAGAAGTTGACTTTCCCATTTCAAGAAGAAAGCTCTCGGCTAAAACAAACCCAGCAACTTCAAACTGCCATATCTCCTTCAATACTCACTCAAATGTTGTGTTCTATAGCTCGTTGGAAAGATATTGAGATGTCCTACAACTCTTGTTCACAAGTCTCTTCAAAATAAGTATGGTAAGATCCTCATTTTTACAGTTCTTTAAATCGGACTTTTAGAAACTTCAAAGCCTAACTTTGTGTTCTTGATTTCTTTGGAAAGATCAAGCTTGTAGGAGGCTCCCTAAGGCTTCCTAGAAACTTAACATCTCCCAATGAAGGTATAAATCTTCACACCCTTTAGTAATAAGTTTGAATGTTAAAGTTTGGAGACGGTTTGGATGGATGAGTAGTAATTTGAATGATAAGCATGATTCGAGCTTAATTGTTAAGTAGTTTAGTTGAATTTGGAGATATTATAATATATGATTGGATTGAGATCCTTGAGCTTATTATGACTGAAATAAGTAGCATTGATGTGTATCTTGAGTTGTTGTTGATTGGTAGTTGGATTGATATGATTTGGAATGGTAAAAATTTGGGAAATCGCGTAAACATAGTCGTCGTAATGTCCGATTTACTTTAGACTCCTTTTGTTCATAACATTAGGACCCGAGAACTCCCTGTTAGGTTTTTACCATTGCCATGTTTAGATAGTTCATGTTACGAGCTTCGTTTTGATATGTGATTCGTTTGATTCCGATGTACGGTTTAGGCGAAACGGCCGTTTTAAGTAACGACGTTTCGCGAATGAACCATTACCCCTCGCCTTACTTTGAAACATATGTTAATGACCTAAAAGGGATAATTGGAGTATGAAACATTTATGTAAAGTGTATTAGGCAGTTGGTAATACACTCGCGAAAGAGTCGCCTTAAAACCCTTAATGGTTAATTTATTAAAAATGGTGGAGCCGAGGATACTCGAGCGACTTAAGTAAATCGTTAAGCGCGAAAGCGAACGTTAGGACTCTAAATGGTTAAAGTCTAGTTTCTTAAGTGACCGGGGTTTAATTCCGACTTATGTTGTTGTTCATAGGTTATCGGACCCACTCTAAGCTTAAGCCTATCCCGGAGCACTCAGGCAAGTTTTCTATCCGTTATACTGTTGTTGTGATGTTTACACTTGTATATGCATTATCTTGTGATAGATGCATGATGGTTAAATTAGCAAATTCTTGCGATATATTGTAGCATGTGATATGGTACATATGCATGCCTGTTTCGTATTCTTGCCATATATATCTGTTGGTTCAGTTGATAATACCTATGCTAGAGAATAGCGGTAATTTGCATATACCCTTAGTATAGGGACCCAAAGGTGAAAACATGTTCTAAAACCGGGAGTCGAGAATCCCGAGTAGATTATATATATATATATATTTATATATGGTTATAGTTTTCAAAACTATTAATCGAATAAGGTTTATTCGATAACTTTATATTATTTAATGAATATTATTTCGAATATTCATTCGAGGGCTTATGACTCAGCTTATTTATTTATTGAATATTATTTCGAATATTCATTCGAGGGTTTATGACTCAGCTTATTTATTTATTGAATATTATTTCGAATATTCATTCGAGGGCTAATGACTCAGCTTATTAATTTATTGAATATTATTTCGAATATTCATTCGAGGGTTTATGACTCAGCTTATTTATTTATTGAATATTATTTCGAATATTCATTCGAGGGCTTATGACTCAGCTTATTTATTTATTGAATATTATTTCGAATATTCATTCGAGGGCTTATGACTCAGCTTATTTATTTATTGAATATTATTTCGAATATTCATTCGAGGGCTTATGACTCAGCTTATTTATTTATTGAATATTATTTCGAATATTCATTCGAGAGCTTATGACTCAGCTTATTTTATTTATTGAATTTTATTTGAATATTCATTTGAGGATCTATGACTCCGATTATTTGCTGAGATATATTCTTTATTTTATTAAAGAATAAGGTGTCGATAATCAAACTTATCTTTGATGATTCAAATAAAGATAGTACTTTCGTATAAGTATATCTTTGGTTATTTAATACTCATTTCAAGTATAAGTTTTACAACATTTACTTCAATTATTTTTATAAAGATTATTTTTTATGGGAATATTATTTAAATAATAATATTCAGATATTTTCTAATATATTGGGACTGATTTATTTTGTTAAATCAGCATCACTCCAAACATTCTTAAAAATGTTTTGCGAGTCTTCAAAATAATTTTTAAAAGTTAGAGCGGATCCCAAAACTCATTTTTATATTTAAGATCCTCCTTTCGAAGGGGATTTAAATACTCGCTCAAAACCTGAGGGATCCGGCTATGTGGTGTGTTTTATATTCGCAACAAGGTTGCTGTCTTGATAAAAGAATTTTGATTACTTACCCAACACTCGGGAACTAAAATTCTTGGAACAAGTTAATCCATTAACAGGCATCGCCTGGGAAATATCGGTGAGTTTTCCTTTCCAACTAGATACGACTTCTTGGTGGAGCCGTATCAACAAGTTTCTACTTGGGGAAAGTGGGGACGAGCTTTACGTTTCAGAGTCATGGATTTCATCTGAACTAGGAGTGGCGTAAGTGGTCGAGTAGCGCCGGCCCAACCTTATTATATTGGCCCAAATGGCCTGGAAGTTCCTCTAAGGCGGTCCATTCCTTAGGAGTTTAGTGTTCGGTTGACAAGTAAATCCGACAGGTTCTCCTCTACATGTAGAAAATGGTGGGGTTGTACTACTACGACTGATCATCGTAAGTGGTCTTCCTGGCGCGGCAAACTCCCGTAATGAGTTCATCATCCAATTGGATATTTCTGCAACACTACCCAAATCACTTCGATAGAAAGGCTACGGTTGGGCGATTATTGAGTGTTGGCAGGGTCGAGTTTTCAAAATGATGTTTGCATCAAATGAAGTATCTCGTAACTTCATTTTATTTTGATGATATTTTAAAGATTGATTCTATACAAGTTTTGTCTTGTAGCTTAATCTATGGGAGGAACTATTTATATATTGAACGGTGTTAGTTCAAGTAGTATTCGGAAAAGATATAAGTAAATTGGAGTATCTTGTAACTTCATCTTTTAAACTTATATCTAGTAAATGATTATCTTATGCATGACAAAGATTTTTAGAAAAATGTTGAGACAAGGTTAGATATATGAGATCACCTTGCAATGATATTTTATACAGTTATAAACTGGAACTCTGTGTATATTATGCATGGAAAAGGCCTTCCAAGATTTTCAAAAGTATATATGTATATATACTGAATATTTTGCGACTTCATCGCATTAAGATATCAAACTTTGTTCATTTCTTCTTGACCAAGACTTTCATGAGTACTATGAGAATGCTCATATATTGTAAATCATTATACATATTATTTTGGTGGGCTTGTTGCTCACCCTTGCTTTCTTGTTTCATCACACAACATCAGATAGAAAAGATGAACAGGACCAAGCTTCCAATTCGCAAGCGGTTAGAAAATATTCCGCAGTTTTCTGGAAGCGTTGATGCCACCGTAGCTGAGGTAGGAGCTACCAATAGGCTAGGTTTTCAACTATTGATAAACCAGACTTATGTATAATATGAACTGTAATAATGGCAAAGAAATGTAAATTTATTCAGGACCTTCTTGAGGTGTAATGACTTATTATGTAGAATAAAATGACTTGTGTTATTTTTTGGGTATTCTGAAAGGAATATGTCCTAAGTCCAATCATGTATTAGGATTTAGGAATAACTTTTATATAATCTGTTTTGATTTCATTGATATTAATAAAAGACTTGTTTTGTTTTTATTACGGGCTCTATCTATTTAAGTGTTTAAATAAGATATACCATAGTTTAGAGTAAAGCTTTTTATGGATTATGATGAGATCATAATAGTGAGACCTAAAAATATGATAACTCTAAACTTAAATAGTTCCTGGTCATAGGATTACTAACTAGTAATTAATAATCCGTAAAGATCGGTACATACTATGCTTGCTTCATTATGAAGGATGTTTGTTCTCATAGACATTTGTGTGGTGACACTATAGCTAGTATGTAGGTGCTTATTATAGAATAAGTTCATTAAACATGACTCGCACAGCTGAACAACTGATGGAGTTCACTCACGTGTCAGCAGTTGTTCACATAGTGATAGTTGTACAAGTATCCTTAGACTTGAGGTCATCATAGTCATCTTGTGTACACTGAACTATGCTTTGGTTTAGTTCTTAGTCTCTAGGGATAATTATTAGGGCTCTTCTGGGTATAGGAATTTGTACACGAAGATAGTGTATGATCAATAAAGGATCTACCCCTTCCAGTGAAGGAAGCGAATGTTCAAGGCTGATCCACTTATGCTAGTTCAGGAATCTCTGGCCAGAGTGAATGAAATTAGAAAGGAGTTTCTAATTTGCATAGAACTACGCATAGTAAATGGTAAGCAAAGTGATTGAATTAGATAGGCTTGACACGAGATCCATGCCTTGTATTTAATCGGGACATTGTAGGGTAGAAGGAGTTTATTGTACGGTAACTATTCACTGACAGGTTCTTGGTATTCTAAGCAGTGAATTCATATTATCCGGATAGTCGCGATATGTTGAGAAGCATCACTCACGATGTAGAATAAATGTGATTAATTAATTAATCATATTAAATAAATTAGAGAATTTATATAAATAATGATAAAATAATTTTATTATTATTTATTTCTACTACCGGCTTAATATTGAACCTACAAGGTCACACCATAAAAAGAGAATGATTTATTGGTGGAGGAATTAATTAATAATGGCTAATAATTATTTATTTGTGAAATAAATAATTATTTGGAAAATTTAATAATTGATTAAATGAGATTTAATTGATTATAAATTAATTAAGAAAAGTTCTTAATATTATTAATTAAGGATTTAATTTTTGGAAATTAAATCAAGAGAGGGAATTATTTCTAAAGTGTTTAGAAAAAGGATTAATGATTAAAAGGAGTTTTAATTATTAATGAGAATAATAAATGGGATAATAATAATAATATTTATGGGAAAATTTCAGCTGAAAATTTTGCCTATAAATACACTATTATAGACCCTAATTTTATTCCAACCTCGAAACCCGAAAACCCAAAAAGTTTGGAAAACCCAATTCTCTCCACCTCCTTCATCCTCCTTAACATCGTTTTCTTGGTGGATACCGGTGGAGTGCTTCACACTTGAGGAGCAACTGCTAAGGATCTCTGATCATTATCTCCGAATTATTTTAAAGGTTAGATTGGATCCCTCGAATTTTTATTCACGATTTATATGCTTTTATTTGGATTTTGTATGTGTAAAAGTGTTTTGCCATGACCCCGCTGCGTTAAAAATCCAACATATTCATCTCTGAGACTATAACTTGCGGTGTGTGTGTGTATATTGTGGGGTCACAGTACGCAGGAATTGGTTGATTGTTAAGATTAAGTGTTGTTAAGGGATATAGAACTCGTGACAACCCGAATCCCTGACCCCGGATTTGGGGGTGTTCAGAAGTGGTATCAGAGCTAAGCGTTATAAACCTCAGAGATGATGTGACGTTAAGATAATAACTAAGATAATAAAAACTCTTGCCAAGTTCATAGTCGGGCTACCTAACGTAGTACTGACAGTTAAAACCCTTATGGGAGCCCTTATAAATATCGTGATAGAAGCGTAGTTCGTTATCGTATATGGTAGCGGGACTCCGAACCCTGAGGTTGAGGAGCAACAACGCGATGATGTTTTATTACTTATTGGAGATCAGATTATGGATCCGATAGAGCGTCCTAACGCGGGATCGGAGGATGTTCATATTGAGGATGTTGTCCTAGAAGGGATAGTGGCTGAGGAGGATCCCATGGAGGATCCTGACAAGAATGAATAAAGGACCACTGAGGAATTGATGACCATGGTTAGGGGAATTACCAGAGGTAGGATTGGCTGGTCACTACCGAAGGTTCGTTCAAGTTTGTAAAGATAGCAGCCCCTTTAACACGACTTACTCGTAAGACTCAGAAGTTCGAATGGACAGAGAAATGCGAGAACAGCTTTCGAGAACTGAAGCAAAGATTGGTGACGGCCCCTATGATGGCGTTGCCGGATGGAAAAGGAGATTTTGTGATGTGTAGTGACGCTTCGCATAAGGAGTTAGGGTGCTTCTTATACAGCACAACAAGGTAATTGCGTACGCGTCAAGACAATTAAGGGAATATAAAATTTGTTATCCCCATCCATGAGCTTGGGCTCGTGGCAATAGTTTTGCCCTAAAGATTGGAGACACTGCTTGTATGGAGAGAAGTGAGAGGTTTACCTAAGCCATAAGTGCTCTAGTGCATTTTCACGTAGAAAGAGCTCAACATACGCCAGAGGAGGCGGTTAGAGCTAATCAAGAATATTGATTGGGAGATTCTTTATCATTCAGGGAAAGCCAATGTGGTGGCTGATGCCCTTAGTAAAAAGGAGAAACTCAAGATGATAATGTCTTTAGGAGAGTTTATAAGAGATTTTGAGAAAATGGAAATAGAAGTGAAGGTAACCGGAGCCGGTACCGAAATGCTGTTTGAGATTGCAATACAGACCGAATTTTTGGAAAAGAACATATTGTGCCAGAAAAAGTGATGAATGAAGGAATAGAGTCAATGACTGGAGAAGAGATCCATACCGAGAAAGATGATAAGGGGATAGTGAGGTGTTCCTACAGAAATTGGGTTCCAAAAGTTCAAGAGCTTAAGGATGAGAACTTAGATGAGAGCCATAGTTTGAGGAATAAGATTTAGGGCAAACCCTGAATGTGATAGTCAGGGAGGTTGCCATCAAGAAAGAAAGAACCCATAACATAATAGAGTGGAAAGCAAGGTTTTTAATATATAAGATAACCCCGATTATGGGAGAAGGTTGAAACATTTCATACTAAGGAAACAGAAAGTCGAGTAAGGAAAGGAGACCCGAGACGGTACTCCTATACGGCAATTTATGAACCTGTCTAGACAGAACTTAGACTATTATCCCCAACCACCACCTTGAGGAAACAATACGGTAGGAAATTATTTTAGGACCTTTAAGTCTCTAAGCTCTCAGAGTTCCAAGGAACAGGTTGACCTAGTCGAGGCAAGAGCCTGGCTAAAGGAAATAGAGGAATCATTTGAGATTCTGAATGATTGACGAATCACAAAAGACTATTTTTGTCACTTACCCTCCTAAGAGAGAGACCACCCGCTGGTGAAAGGCCAAGGAAGGCACGAAGCAAGAGATTATAATAAACTGATTTAAGTTCAGTCAATTGTTTTCGGGAAAGTAATTCCCAAAGATAAGGAGATAGTGTAAAAGCTTTGGAGCTAGAACAAAAGCGGATGAGTATGATGAATTATGAATCTAAGTTGTAAAAGTTGTCAAGATGCGTTCTGAGGACACGAATCCAGAATGACGGGATGTTTGAAATCAATACTTATGTTGTGTTGGTTCATGAAATAAGGATAAGAGAAAGGAAAATAAAAAGAAACTGAAGTGGAAAGGAATATAAAGGTAATAGAGTTTGAGGAATGATAAGGGAGTTGAGTATGAGGAAACCCTAAAGACTCGTAGCAATAGAAATAGAAAAGTATGTAATCGTCAGGATGAGGGTGATTCACCATGAGTTAAAATTGATGGTTGAAGGCATAAGAGATATATATATTTTATCCCCTGTAAGTTGGAAGGATTCGAGGAAACCTTGAGATAATTTGAAGGATAAATAATGAGACGTGGATAGACTGGGGAGACAAGGAAGTAAGAAATTAGGAAAATTGGATGAAGGAAGTGACCTTCAAGAATGTGAAGTGTAAGACCGGTGGCTCGATACCCAGAAAGGGAGACGCCAGGTATGAAAGATATCCCAACATTGAGGTGACTGTTGAGATAAACAACAAAAGTAAATAAGGAATTATTAAGAAGAGGTTCACGTTGAACACGACCAATATCTTCCAGAACATCCATGTTATCATTACCAAATCAGGAAAGAAAAGCGGATGACCATTGTTATCTTTTGGAGGCCATATGGATTGACCTCAATCAGTAGAATTTCAAAATATTTCTGGAATAATTTTAAGAGCAGCTCGGTTCGTTAATCGTGAAATACGGGTACGAGTTGCGATTCAAAAATGCTTTAAAAATTATGAAAACTTTATTTTATTATCTTTTAATTATTTTGAGAATTTTAAAAACATTTTAGTAATTTTGAGACTTATTTATCCGTACGTTATCCGCTAAATTGTGAAATGCGGGGCAAAATCGGGATGACAGGAAAGTATAATGATATGTGTCCTAATTTTGTTGTAACCACTAATACGTGGCAAGTGCAGGCAGCTTCTGTTGCTGCGTGTTTAGTGAAAAAAATGATGATAAAATCACCAAAACCCATCCTCCCCTGTTAATCTCTTCGATCTCCTCCTAATCTTTCTCGGCTCTCAATCTCTCTCGATTATCCCTATGTTACCCCCAATTAATCTCTCTCAATCTTCCTTTTTCTTTTTCCTCTCCTCTTTTCTTCTGTCACCCGCCGACGATTGGTTTTCCGGCCACCCTCCTTCCGCCCGTTCACTTTCCGGCTGTCTTCCGGCTCTGTGTCGCGTGCGTTCATGTGCGTATATATGTATAGATATATGCATGGTTGTTCATATTGTTTCTCTGTGATTTCAGCCTTATGATGTTCTGATTTATACATATGTAAATAGTTATATGTGTGTGTGAAATGGTGTGTGTGAGTTGTGTGTGTATGCAGTGTGTGCGCGAGTGCTTCGCGTGTGTGCTGTTGGTGGTGATGCTTTAGTTGCGTGATTTGAGTTCTGTTGGTCTTGAAATTTGATTTAATTTAATTTTCTGCAATTAAATTATATGACTAATATTTGTGAGTAAAAATATATTGCGTGCGGTAAATTATTTGTATCGATGGAATTTACTTAGGATGCCCGAAATTTACGGGAACCCGTAAATTTTATTTAAAATGAGTCGACGGTGGACTGTGATGAATTATGTTGAGTCCTAATATTTTAAAATAAAATACAAATAATAATAATAATTAGTTAATTTAAATCGGTGGTTGGGAAATTGTTAAATGTGGATTGCGTGATTGGTTTGGACTGGATGGATTGGTTGTGATTTGACGTCGAGTTATTCGACGGGTAGGCGGATAAACAGAGGAGGTGCTGCCCGAATTTTTGGAAATTAAATTCGTAAATTCAGAACATACCCTGTAATTATTGGAACGTCGAACGAGTGTAAATAAGTATATACATATATCATGTGCGAAACCTGATTGTATGTTGTGGTGAATGTTCGGTCAAAATCCAGTAACCCTAATTTCGTAAAATGACAAGTATACGTATTTTCTGAAAACGAACACCAAACCGATTTCTCGAGAATATGAACCCTGATTGTTGGATGTGTTATTATAATGTATATTATTACGAGTCGGCTTTGAATATCGTTGGGTAGAATTGGTGTCGAGGATATGTCAAGCATACCTAGATGTCTAACGTAGGTTATTTCGGCTCTGTAGGTTCTAGTTGAAGGACTCCAGAAGTGAAGTCGAACTAAAGATAACCTAGTGATCAGTCAACAAGCATAGCGAGGTTCCAAGAGAAGAACTTGAATGTTGAAGGTGGATCTAGGATAATCTGATAGTAAGGCGATAAAGCCGAGTGTCCAAATTAGTCAAAAGTTGTTCGGTAATTGTTATAGAGCTCCGCAAGGCAAGTACCCCTGACCATTCTTTTATGGTTCAGTATATATGAATAGCTGTTGTTTTATTCTCGTAATGGAACAAAAACATTTTAAGTTACGTATCCCCTGTATTTGAAAATGCTGTGTAATATATTTTTGGGGAAAAGTAACTTCTGAAAGTACCTATCTCTAAAATGTGATTAAAATGAAAGGAAGTTTTGAATAGTGTGATGTGATAAAATTGTTTTGAAAAGAGATAGGTAAAAGTGGATTTGAAAATTGGATAAAACGAATCAGATATTGGATAATGTTGCGTAAGAGGCTAATTCGGTTGCGCGCATTACATAACTGATTAGTCCAGCATAGATAATTAGAGACCTAGCTAGTCTCTGCGGATCCGATAATTTTGTGTAAAAGCCCGATCAGCTTTCCTAGACATTTTGAGTGATATCCCGGCCAACTATCCTAGATAACTTGTGTGGAGGCCTGATTAGCCGTCCCTAGATAATATCCAATATATATCTGATTATGATTTAGTGGTTCCCGTAACAGAACAGATGATTTTGTGGTTCCAGTAATGGAACATGTGATTTTGAGGTTCCCGGAGAGGAACAAGTTTTTATAGGTCCTGTGATGGGACAAATTTTATGGTTCCCGTAGCGGAACAAATGGTTTTGGGTCTCCGTAACGAGACAAATGGTTTTATGGTTCCTGTAATGGAACGGAAGGTTTGAAAATGAAAATAGCATGCTAAAATTGAACTCTGGTATTTATGCACAGCACACGACTGTTGATTTTTGTTTTACAGAGCATGCTAGTTTGATATCCAGTTTATACTTGTTTTACACGTTTCTGGCATGATATGAATTATGTTGCTATAATTGCTTTACTTTAAACTATTTTACTTGTTATTTATATAGTGGTACTGCTGAGCAATTGATTGCTCACCCTTGCAGAATATTTTCTATATGTATTGCAGATGCCTAGGAGATTCTTCTGTGATAGTCGGGCAGAGTTCCAGTTCCCTTCGTGTCAGGCTCCTCTGAGGTAGTTGTGTTGGACCAAAGGTGGTCTGTTGGGTTGCTGTGTTCAGTTAGCTGCGTCAGGATGATTGTTGTAAGTTAGTTTGTGTTTGTTGTAACCTAAATCATACTTAAACCTGGAAAAGGTCTTGGTAAAGGGGTCGTGGTTATGGATAATTAGTGATTTGGATTATATTGTGTTTATTATTATTGTTGTTGGTGACGTCAACTCTTGACCCCAGGGTTGAGGCCGCCACACTAAGCACTTCCAAGACTTCACCATCATCAAGAACACATCTCAAGCTCTCAATAAAGGTATAAATCTTTGACCTAACCTTACTTAAGATTTAAGTTCAAGATTCTTTTAGAACATAGATGTAAACCTAGTTTTGGTAGAAGTATTATTGTAATCTTGATGTTTAGCTAAGTAGATTTAAGTTTGATTGTTGTTGCCTCAAGAACATGATGTTCTTGAGAGGATTTAGTGTGGTGATGATGATATGTTGATTGTTGGTGGTAGTATAAAGATTTAAGGCATAAACAAAACTCTGATCGTAACCGTAATCACGTTAAAACAGATAAAATGTAACTTTAAGTTTCTGCAGAAAGTCCAGAAGATGTAAAATGTAGTTTCTTGATATAATAACCCTTGATTATGATAGACAATTTTATAAGTATCGTTTTGGCGCTTGAATCGCTCGATTCCAATTTACGGATCAAAAGTTATGGCCATTTTACTAAAAGTGATTTACGCGACAAAAACTGCTACGAATTACGAACTTTGTAAATAAAAATGATCGACTTAAAAATGGTCATAAATCATGAAGTTTATACAGAGGGTATTAAATTGAGTTTCCTAACTGCCATAAAAATTTTAAGTGAAAATAATTATTTTTCAATTTTATAAAAAATATCGGAGCCCAGACCCCGCGATTAGAAAACCGTAGAATCCATAAGAGGAGCCGACGATGGAAAATGAAACGGACTTAAGATACTTTGAAAAAGGAAGCGACCATAATGTGAATAAGGACTTAAAGAGATAATAAGGGTAACATAAGATGAGAGGGTGCATAATGAGTAGTGCATGAGTGCGAGTCGCCGTAAATTAGAACGGGACCTAACGAAACAAATTGTGTTTATGATTATAGATTTCTGAGCGGAACCTAGAGCATCCGCCACCTCGAGATACCCAGGAAAGTTTACAAACCCTACCTTTTAAGAACTTTTGTATTGTGAATTTTTTACAAAACTGTGATATATGCATAAGATTGCTTTAAACTGTTTTACGAAGTTTGAGATGTATTACATTACTCAATTGTTGATAATTTCTAGTATATGTTCATACCGAGTTCGAAATGTTATATTTAGACCGAGAGTCGGTCGGTGTAAGTTTATAAAAACCCCAAAGTATCCCGAAGGAGTTTATAATTAAGAAAGTTAACGCTAGCGAGTAGCGTGGCGTGTATATATTTTAGACCGAGGATCGGTCAGTAAAAATTGATGAAAACCCGGAAGTATTCCGGATGTGCTTTATTTAAGAATATTAGCGCTATAGTAGAGCGTGATATATAAGTTGTAAGACCAAGAGTCGGTCATTTTTGTTTTTATAAAATAAAAACCCGGGAATCATTCCGGTGATATTTATAGGACGATTCAAGTCCATAGTAGTTACGTTTCAAGGGACTCAACGTCCACTTACGAAATACTAAACACCTCGAACTTTTATTAAAACGATTTCCAAAGATCGTATTCCCTCAACTATACTTTATCGTTCGAATATAAATATCTACTCCCTCCGTCCCAATTTATCTGTCTTGTTTGACTTTTGACCGTAAATAAAAACTCATTCTTTTATTATTTTAAAAAATTAAAAAATACATATAAAAGTAAATTAAACATACTTTCTAAGAATATAAATTTTATTAATATTTTTGATATTATACTATGTGAAATTTTCAGTCAAAGTCAGGTCAATTTGACCGCAAAAAGTCAAACATGACAAATAAATTGGGACGGAGGAAGTATTTACTATTCATTTATTATGGGAGAAGTATTCTCCAGTGAATATTTATTTCAGACTCGATTAAATATTAAAGATTATTATATTACTTAAACATAAATTAGTTGAGGAATATTATTTCAAATATTCTTTTAAAAGTATAATTATTCGAGGTTTAATTATTCAACGATTAATATTTGATTATTAAGCATTATTATTTAATGGTTTAATTATAATTTAAAAATCATAGAACTTGATTCAAAATACTTTCTGATTTTCGGAAAATCATTCGAATAATTTCAGATCGTCGGAGAATATTATCTCGACTTATTTTAAATATTTTGATTATAGTTTCAAAAACTCCCCCTTATATAACAAATATATTGACAACGGTCAACTCACATCCTTAGTACTTCCTCCGGAAATTCTCGGAAGTACATATATATACGTACAAATCAAAGTGTACCTATCAACAAGCAATATGCTTGGGGAACAATATAAGTTCCAGATTTATGATGAGATTCTTACAAGGACAAGGAGGGGTAGACTCCAGTACTTCGTGGACTGGGGACACTACCAATTTACTACCACATGAGAAGGTATCTTATATACTGATGAACATGTGGAGTATGCGTACTTGAGAGGGATGAACGCAAAACCGTGTCTTGAGAGAGATAGACACGAAGTGTGTACCTGAGAGGGATGGACACAGAAAAGGCCCAAATGCGGCTAGGGTGATAACTGATAATAAAAGGAAATTGTCCATCTACATATAGAAAAGGTTACTATTTCCATAGTACGCCTAATCATCATATGCGGTGGCTCCAGTGAATGTCATATTCTTCCAATTGGAATTGTGATGCAATACCGTAACCCAAGCCTAGGTGCTGGGTTACTATTAGGGTATTCGCAGGATAATAAGTCCACAAAAGAATAATTTTTGAAAGAAGGTGTGTATCATCGAGGAAAACTATTTTTGAATAAACATATTTATCATATATGGAATTATACTTGAATTTCTCATACAGTCTTTTCATACTATACAATATTATGGTTGAGCATTATTGCTCATTCTTGCTTTCTTTTAAATATCACAACACAACATATAACCAGTATGCCGGTTTGGGACATAGTCGCTTGCAGTCATGGGGAGAATCCCCGACAACTTTGTCTCAGTTGGGCCAGAGTATTAGATAGGTATAAAATATTAGTCATAATTATTGTAACTTCATGTAGAGGTTATGATTAATTGTTTGAGATCCTGTAAAGTACATTTGAGTTTTAATAACAGATGATACTTGTTGTACATCATTTCTAAGGCTATAACTTGTGAGTGTGTGAGATTGGGGGTCTGTGATATGGAATTATTGGATTATTGAGTTAATGCAGGTTACACATGATTGAAGGATTGCGTGACGACCCAGATTCCTGACCCTGAATTTGGGGGGGGGGTTACAGAAATGGTATCAGAGCAATAAGTTATATTACTCAGAGAAGAGAGGGTTAGGAGTCTATCTAGATGCGAAATTTCTTAAGAGCTCATATAGAGCTCATCATTGGACTACCGGATGTAGCCTCAGTGTGTAGGTTAGGATAAGTGTATATTTGAGGTATTAAAGTATGACTAAAAGGACCATTGGAGATTATCAGAATGATGAGCAGAAAAAATAGAATCATATATGATTTGGCAAGTATGTGGATGTAGAACTCGGAGCTGAGTCTCCAGGGCATTTGGGGTAAAGACGATATTACCAACACCATATGTTCATTATGATAACACGAGTCTGGTTACTCGTAGTTCTTTATAGGTTGCCCATGAAGGGGCATCACATGTAAGAACCATACAGTCTAACTATTAGTATACAGTTGAGGCTATTGACCCAAACTAGTTGAAGGTGTCATTTTACCAATGAGGATGGGAATGTCGTATTAATCACAAACTCACCAGAGAAAGTGTCCAATATACCCTTAAGGATTCTTATTCTATTACTTAATATTTAAATGTAATATAAGAATATTATCATAAGACGAGTACACTACGTGATATTATTAGTGCGCTTGGCATGTAAGGTTATGATGGTTTAGCTCAGAGATCGAGAGCATCGAGAATTGATGGCATGATTATAATTGAATGGCGTAAGATTACAATAAGCGATAGTTCGATCTTAGAACCTTTTAGAAAAGGATAGACCAGTCAGTCTAGAGTGGAATTCTTCGGTAGATATGATGTCAGAGGCTATGTATATATACTCGTACACCTCTAATATATTCGGTAACGTATGTTCAATTACACACACATGCAACTGAACTTATGGACTGCATTGAGATCCCTAAGAGATATCTTTGATCTGTTTCCCAGGGGGAACTGACCACTTATAGTTAGTAACGGATGCGTGTAGCAAGCAACTATCAGCTTAACAGATGTTTTTGGAATATTTATGAGTAAGGTCTTCGAGATAAAACACCGGAATGATAGATATACGTGCGAAAGTCAAGTAAGTAAGTGATTTTAAAATGATGTTGAAAGAGAAACTATTTGAAACATGGAATTACAAAAAAGAAGAGGTGGGATCATCCTCAGATGGATAATGACGAGAGTTAGGATAATCAGCGAAATATTTTGGCACCTACTCACTGTCACATTACTCCCTCCAAATTGTTGATCATTCTTATTGCCTTGAAAAGTCATATCAGGCAATCCTTTTCGTTCCCTACTTTGAAATTCTGGTCTGACCATCTTGAATAGTCTTTCTCCGTATTAGGACTTGTTCAATTCTTTTAGTTAATACATGAACTTTCATTCATAGATTATGATCTTCTTGTTCAAATCAGAGATATTTATACTTCATTTCAATTATCCAAGAGATTTTTTTTATATATAAATTTTCCCTCAATTCATCGATGAATATTCATAATGAGTATCTTCATTTGATTCATCTTTCTTACTAACTCTTCTCAGTCGAGACTGTAAATATTTAACAAATTGTTAAAAATATGGATGATCTAATATTCATAAATTCCTCGGGAATCCTTTTCTTCTAATCGGGATGAAATTGTTTATTGAACTTCGAAATCATAGTAAAGGTATCAATTTGATATTGATATTCCGAATGCAATTCTATTAAGAATCTGATAAAGTATGTGAACGAGGGCACCTCTGAGTGTACCATTTTATTGACAAGAAATATTTGATGAGAGGCTATCGATTGTTCCGATGCCAAGACCACTCGATTCAGAGTTATAATTGCATTTCTCGACCCAAATTGGAAAACTCTTTATTTTGAAATCTTCATCCAAGTAGCCATAAATTCTTTAATGGTTACGATATTGAGATTTTCTTTTTTTTTGAACAAACTGAAATATGCTTAGTTGTATATGTTCTCATGAACGACTAGTTAATGTACTAACTAGTCGAAATTTTAATTAATATGATGAAAGCCTAGATAATCGTTCTAGTTAGTTGCTATGGGCCAAACCAATTAAGTTGACCATTTTCTTAGCCGGTTTATAATATGGCTTGATATGGACTAGTTATTATTTTTCTAAGATCCACTTGCAATCAATTTTTTTTATTATTTTACAGAGTGCATTATATATACAAAATTTAATAATTGATGAAATTTTCAAAGATTGATTTAATTGAGGCCTAACTAGGTCGCCACTCAAACGAGAATTCATATTCAGTTTTATGAAATATTTTGTTCATGAAATATTTTATTCTTTCATTTATATAACAAATATTCAATTAAAATCATAAAGTGATTGAAGAACAATATACTTCCTTATTTTGTAATCATTGAGTAAAATTCCTTCCTCCAAAATAACATCATTTTGAAACTCTATGATTAACCTTTGGTTGAGAATGTTATTTCAAATTTCCTTCGTTATTCGAAAAGAAAAGTATTCTTTCAACGGGAAAATCTTACAAGTATCATTCGTATGATGTTATTATTCAGAAATCATTGCTTTCAATGGATATTCTCTATAATATCACAATATAAAATTCTAGGGACATGGAAGGATAATGCTTGTTGTATTCTTCCTTCCAAGTTATAAATTTTCTGAGTGTTCTGACTCTTTTATTCAGAGCTCATTATTTGTTCAGAGGCTAGATTTTTAAATCTTGTTAAGATTGTCTAAATTTCATCGATATCGTGGAAGTCATTTTTCAAAGGTTAACTGCCTTCCGAACAAAGAGAGGTATAGTTGAGAATCGATTGTTGTAATATGAGACTGAAGGCTCAGTGCTATGATGGTGCAATCAGGGCATCGTGATGAGTAAGTTGTTTTAAAAAGGAAATACCATGTTTAGTTATTATCATAAGGATCTTTAACATGGTTATAGAAGAACGATAATAGAGATATAACGTGATTAGTGAGGTACGCTTCTGTAAAACACTATTGGGATAAGAACTAATGAATTCGAAAAAGACCAATCATGTCTAAATTCGAGGAATAAGATTTTAAAAAAGTGAACATAAGATTAGTAATAACCTCTTGTTAGGAATACTCGGCGATAAAAACAGGATTTTGTATGAAATGTAATGATACATCTACGTAGCTTAAGGATCGTGACATAAGGCGTCCTAATAATGATCTAGAATAATTGCGATAAGGTTTGGACTGAAAGGGACAAGGAGTTTACTTACGAGAAAATTTTGGAATTTTTTTTTCCTTACACTGAACACAAGATAGAGGCTATAGTCAAATTGATCAAAGGCTATGACTGAGAAATATATTATCATCAAGGAATGGCCACTGTGGTGGCCGACACTTTAAGTAGGAAAAGATATATTGAGGATGATAAATCTCAGAATAACTGATGAGAAGGATCGCATGAAAAGAACCCTTTATTAATTAACAGGAAGACTTAAAGATGTCTAAAAATGTAAACGGATATTAGTCATGACAGAAAATAAAAAGGGATGCCATTGAGTAGGTAAGTAAGTATTCGACATGGTTGAAAATGAAAACGGAAAGGCGTGGATTAAAACTTGGCGGTTACGACTTCTAGATGACCCAAATAGGAGTAAGAGTTAATTATAATAAATTTTGAAGGAGGATTATCAAGAACCAAGTTAGCCATCGTGCTATTTGAGGATTTTGAGTGATAGATTAAATAAGACTGCTTACTTTATTATGCAAACGATAGATATCCACTCTACAAAATTGTTATGAACACAGAAGAGATAATTGAGACAGAGAGACCCCGTGATGACTGCGCCATGCAAGGACCCAAGATTTAATTAACGGGACTATTTGCCAAGATATTTTATGAAAAAGGACGGATAGAGGAATGACTTAGAGTTCTCAAATCAACAAGTAGAATGAGAGGACTATCGTGTCCATTGAAGATACGTCTAGCGGCATACCTTTTATTTGGAACGGTTTGGGGAATCGCCTATTATTGAAAGATAATTCGTGTAGATGTACTTACCACGCTAGTATACGAAAAATAGTCATCGATATCCCTTACGAAGGACAACGTGAAAGAATGAAGGATGTCATTGTCAGAGCTGATAGAAGGCAAAGAAGATCGTACACGCCCTATAAAGGCCACTAGTAGCAGATACCAATAAACGTGAATACGTATAAGGCACTAGCGAGAATAACAAGTACGACCCAGAAGGATCGTATTACTATAGATATTATACGGGGAATGATTAAAGAAGTATGACCGATAACGGAAGATGAACGTTCCACGAGCCTAAAACGTGTCAATCAATTGCGTATGAAATGATGATTCCTTCAAAATGGCAACAGGACGATGATATGCCTTACATTACTACAGCAAGAAATGTTAAATCTGACACTAAGCGTGTAACATGAGACGAGCGTGTAGAAATGCGATGAGAACTTTATACATAAAATAATCGACATAGATGATGCGCCAAAATGGGAAAACGTTAAGGAACGAAACTCTAGCACTAGTAGGAGCGATGGAGGGGAAACGAATAAGTTGAAGCATGATTCTAAATAAGATGCGCTAATCATCCATATTATAGATTTTTAGGGGAAATGAAGCGACCACTTGACGTTAATTGAATTACCGACAATAACGAGTTATCATGCGTGCATTGGAACATGTACAAAGCTTTGTACGGAAGAAAGAATCATTCTCCCTTAGGTTGGGAAGAAATTGGTAAGCAGAGGATACTAGACCATAGTTGAGTCCACAGACCAAGGAATTCCTAGAACTTATCAGAACCCGGCTAGTGGCAGCACATGATGAACAATAGAGATATGCGGACCATAATTATAAAGACAGAAAGTACGAAGTAGCAGACCAAGTATTGTTGAAAAGTACCTCCCGAGGAGGGAGTGATGAGATTCGAAAGGGAAAGAAATGTTGAACCCAAGATTTATTGGACCGGTTGAAGAATTAAAGGACTAAGAAAGTTGACTAATAAATTAGCACCATCGTCGAACGGTCTCCAAGTTTATAAAGAATACCACGAATCGAGGTTAGGAAATTTAACCGTCAAAGCCAGACGTACGATTGAAAATAAGCTAATAAACTTACAGCCAGACTTAACGTAGGTGGAATAACGTATAAAGATCATAGATCTACAATAACAAGTACTCCGAAATATATTTGACGAGGGAGTAAAACTTTTATGAAGAGATCAAATACTGAAAAGCCAACGTGAGAACTCGAGGTTTTCATGTGAGAAGCATATCCCTGCCTGTTTCTAAACTGATTCCGAGATGGAATCCTTTTAAGGGGGGAAGACTGTAGAAACCCAAATTTTTGACATCAGTAAAAGACCCTTATGAATAGTAATATAATAACTCGAATTTTTAAGACCTTGTAAAACGCTTAATGAATAGTAACCTTGACAGACGGGAAAAACATTTTACCCCACACTATGTTGTGCATGAGAAAATGAGTTTCGAAGTTGATATTATGATTATACGTACCAAATGAGTGTATGTAAACGCTATTAGTTTTCGAAGAAAATGAACTTTGAAAAATGACCATATTTACGAATCATCGAGGATTACGAGGATCACAATATAATTATGAATTTAAAACCCTGCGGATTTATATTCAAGTACGATAATTCAAAACATAAGGAATAAATATGAAAGGATTTACGTCGCAAACCGTTTATGAGAAAGTATTACGAAAACGTTTAAGCGACCGAACAAACTCATAAACGATTAAATAAACATAACTTACTAACTAACCATGGTAGAAAAGTAACCATGGTTAATTTATCAAATAGTGAGCTAGAGATATAGGATGATCAACCAAGGGCTAGAGAATAGAAAGCTAATAAGCTAAGCTAATTAGGTTAGCTTGTAAACTAGGAAGCCTAGCTAGATTTGTCCAAAGATTTGGCAATAAGAATAAAAATCAATTACAAGCTATCACTTGCATTATTTCCAAGAAGCAAGCACAAAAACACTCCCTCTCTCCCAAAGAAGCTTCATTCAGCCCTTTCTCTAAAAATCAAGAATTCAAAATCAAATCATCAAGCTCTAGCCATGGATAAATCCTCCCAATAATTCTCAAGCTTCATACCAACCAAAATAAGGTAAGATAATTTTTTAAGCTCTTTTTATCAATGTTTGATGGGTGAAATAAATTCAACAAAGATGATAATGAATAGTATGAATAGTCACTCTTCTTTGGTTTCTTGATTTTAATGGTTGTTTTAGGTTCCAAAAACCATACTAAGCACTTCCAAGACTTCACCATCATCAAGAACACATCTCAAGCTCTCAATAAAGGTATAAATCTTTGACCCAACCTTTCTTAAGATTTAAGTTAAAGATTCTTTTAGAACATAGTTGTAAACCTTATTTTGGTGGAAGTATTGTTGTAATCTTGATGTTTAGCTAAGTAGATTTAAGATTGATTGTTGTTGCCTCAAGAACATGATGTTCTTGAGAGTAGTTAGTGTGGTGATGATGATATGTTGATTGTTGGTGGTAGTATAAAGATTTAAGGCATAAACAAAACTCCGATCGTAACCGTAATCTCGTTAAAATGAACAAAACTTAACTTTAAGTTTCTGCAGAAAGTCCATAAAATGTAAACTGAAGTTTCTTGAAAAATAACACTTTATTATGATAGCAAATGTTATAAGGATCGTTTAGGCGCTTGAATCTATTGATTCCGATTTACGGATCAAAAGTTATGGAAGTTTTACTAAAAGTGATTTACGCGACAAAAACTGCTACGAATTACGAACTTTGTAAATAAAAAGGATTGACTTAAAAATGGTCATAAATCATGAAATTTATACAGAGGGTATGAAATTGAGCTTCCTAACTTCCATAAAAATTTCAAGTGCAAATATTGAATTTTAATTTTAAAAAAATATCGGAGTCGAGACCGCGCGATTAGAAAACCGTAGAATCCATAAGAGGAGCCGACGATGGAAAATGAAACGGACTTAAGATACTTTGAAAAAGGAAGCGACCATAATGTGAATAAGGACTTAAAGAGATAATAAGGGTAACATAAGATGAGAGGGTTCCTAATGAGTAGTGCATGAGTGCGAGTCGCCGTAAATTAGAACGGGACCTAACGAAACGAATTGTGTTTATGATTATAGATTTCCGAGCGGAACCTAGAGCATCCTCCACCTCGAGATACCCATGAAAGTTTTCAAACCCTACCTTTTAAGAACTGTTGTGTTGTGAATATTTTATAAAACTGTGATATATGTATGAGATTGCTTTAAACTGTTTTACAAAGTTTGAAATGTATTAAATTACTCAATTGTTGATAATTTCTAGTATATGTTCATACCGAGTTTGAAATGTTATATTTAGACTAAGAGTCGGTCGGTGTAAGCTTATAAAAACCCGGAAGTATCCCAGAGGAGTTTATAATTGAGAACGTTAACGCTAGCGAGTAGTGTGGCGTGTATATATTTTAGACCGAGGATCGGTCAGTAAAATTTGATGAAAACCTGGAAGTATTCCGGAGGTGCTTTAATTAAGAATATTAGCGCTATACTAGAGCGTGATGTATAAGTTGTAAGACCGAGAGTCGGTCAGTTTTGTTTTTATAAAATAAAAACCCGAGAATCATTCCGGTGATATTTATGGGACGATTCAAGTCCATAGTAGTTACGTTTCAAGGGACTCAATGTCCACTTACGATATACTAAACACCTCGAACTTTTATTAAAACAATTTCCAAAGATCGTATTCCCTCAACTGTACTTTATCATTCGAATAATAAATATCTATTTACTATTCATTTATTATGGAAGAATTATTCTCCAGTGAATATTTATTTCAGACTCGATTAAATATTAAAGATTATTATATTACTTAAACATAAATTAGTTGAGGAATATTATTTCAAATATTCTTTTAAAAGTATAATTAATCGGGATTTAATTATTTATTGATTAATATTTGATTATTAAGCATTAGTTATTTAATGGTTTAATTATGATTTAAAAATCATAGAACCTGATTCAAAATACTTTCTGATTTTCGGAAAATCATTCGAATAATTTCAGATCGTCGGAGAATATTATCTCGACTTATTTTAAATATTTTGATTATAGTTTCAAAAGAAACCCCCCTTATATAACATATATGTTGATAACGGTCAACTCATATCCTTAGTACTTCCTCCGGAAATTCTCGGAAGTACATATATATACGTACAAATCAAAGTGTACCTATCAACAAGCAATATGCTTGGGGAACAATATAAGTTCCAGATTTATGATGAGATTCTTACAAGGACAAGGAGGGGTAGACTCCAGTACTTCGTGGACTGGGGAGACTACCAATTTACTACCACATGAGAAGGTATCGTATATATTGATGAACATGTGGAGTATGCGTACCTGAGAGGGATGGATGCAAAACCGTGTCTTGAGAGGGATAGACACGAAGTTTGTACCTGAGAGGGATGGACACAGAAAACGCCCAAATGCGGCCAATGTTATATCAATAATAAAAGGGAATCGTCCATCTACATGTAAAAAAGGTTACTATATCCGTAGTACGACTGATCATCGTATTTGGTGGCTCCAGTGAATGTCCTATTCTTCCAATTGGAATTGTGATGCAATACCGTAACCCAAGCCTGAGTGCTGGGTTACCGTTAGGACATTCGAAAGAAGGTGTGTATCACCGAGGAAAACTATTTTTGAATAAACATATTTATCATATATGGAATTTTACTTGAATTTCTCATACAGTCTTTTCATACTGTACAATATCATGGGTGAGCATTATTGTTCACTCTTGCTTTCTTTTAAATGTCATAACAAAACAGATAACCAGTATGCCGGTGTGGGACTTAGTCGCTTGCAGTCATGGGGAGAATCCCTGGCAACTTTATCTCAGTTGGGCCAGAGTATCAGATTGGTATAAGATATCAGTCGTAATTATTGTAACTTCATGTAGAGGTTATGAATAATTGTTTGAGATCCTGTAAAGTACATTTGAGTTTTAATAACAGATGATACTTGTTGTACGTCATTTCTAAGGCTATAACTTGTGAGTGTGTGAGATTGGGGGTCTGTGATATGGAATTATTGGATAATTGAGTTAATGCAGGTTACACATGATTGAAGGATTGCGTGATGACCCAGATTCCTAACCCCGGATTTAGGGGCATTACAAATAATATCCCCTCTATAACAATTTACACAAGTAAGTAGAGTTACTTGCCTGAATTCGCTTTCCTGTTTCACAAGGGTTGAACTACTGCCACCTAGTACACATTTCCCTTTCCTAGCCCGAATGCCTTCACGCTTCGAATCTACAATCCAACAATCAAAATCCTAATTAGATTCTCACTCGACGTTCTCAGAATGCCTAACAATTAACCCTTATTGAGAAACCCTAAGATTATATATATACTCATTATCAACACATAGCACATTTATACCAAAACCCGTTTACTTTAACCAAAAAGATATTGAATCGCATATTACGATGTAAACACGACACATAGCATATAATCCTTATATTTTAAACTCTATACTAGAGTTATCATATCAATTATATACCCTTGTAACTAGACGACTTAATCCTTTCTTTTTCAACACTTAATTCGAACCAAAATAATCAAACAAATCACATATCCCTTAGAAATTACACATGCATTCACTTAGCATCAAATCAATCACTTTTATATCTATATTCCATTCGTCTATAACCACAAATCATAACCCAAGAATCAAACATTATCATGCAAGTATCAAAGTTGCATAAAAACTTGGGATCAAGTCACCACTTATTCGTTTAAATCATCTTTTAGCCTAAACGCTTACATGCACAACTTTATCTTGACATGCACTTACTAGAACCAAATCAAAATCACATATATAGTTCAATTAAACACATAAATCAACTTTAATCCTTTACGGTCAAGCAATAACACCCGAAATTTCCAAAAATCAAGACATGCATGCATCTTTTGGAGTTCTTAAACCACATTTCAATCTACTTATTCAAGAATCTCTACAATCAATCAACAACAAATCATTTACATCATAAAAATCAAATTTAATAAACAAGAACCACTCGGTTTTCAAGCAGAATAACACATGCAACTTCTATTTTGATTCTTTAAATTATCAACTAATCAAATTTCTCAATTACTTCTAGGAATATACATTGACAAGTCATTTCCATAAAACAATCAATTTTATTTTCTCAAAATCAAGGACCCATTCGGGTTTTTAAAGAAACAACACATGCAAATACCGAAAATAAGTTTCACGATTAATAGAGCTCTGTAATAATATCATCACTCATCACCGGTTCACCGGAGTTCATCACCGGTGGCGGTGGCTTCACGGTGGTGCCCTCATTCGAGGGTGTCCAACCACAAAACCCCCGATTTTCCATCAATTTCTCAAAATAAATAACATGCACAACTTAAATATCATTCTTTTGCAAGGAATCATGCTTAAACAAAGTAACAACAACAAGAGCAACAAGAACCGAGAGGTTCTCGGTGAACACACACACACAACACACATACATCTACATGTAAGTGTGTTCTTGCATCTTTAGAGTATAAGAAGCTTAAATCTTGATTCAAGATTGATTTTTAATGGAGGTTATGGAAGGAACAAGAAGAGAGAGAGATTATACCGAGAGAGAGAAAGAAGGGAAAGTCGAGAGAGAGATGAGATAAAAAGAGAGTGAGCCGGGTGAGGAAAAGAAAAAGGGGAGGGGAGTGAGGTTATATATAGTGGGTATCCAAGGGTATAATTATAACGACTCGTATATTTTATTTTTGTTTCTAATATTTGGAAGTGTAATAAAGGTTTAAGTAAATAAATAAAATGTGTCTATTGATTTTGGCAGTGGTTACTGATTTTTATTTAAGTATTTATGATTTGTTGATATGTGGAATTGGAATTGTGTGATTTATTGGTGAGTTATATGACTTCATCTCGCTTGTAAAAGTGATTTTATTGTAATTTTAATTCCATAAATATTTGGGTTCTTTAAAAATTGGTTTTCTAATTTTATAATTTCAATAATTATTTTTAAGACTTTATAAAATCGAGAAATCAATATTCTATTAATAATTTAGCCTTAAATGATTTTCTGAGTGTGTTTATCTGTAAAATCCATATTTAATTTAGGAATTCTTTAAAAATCTTGGAACTTATATTTTATTAAGTTTGTATTATTCGGAGAATTTTAAAATTATTTTGGGAATTTTCGGGAATCGTTTCAACCGCGTGTCGTCTCTTTATTTATTAAAAAGCGTGTATAAAGCGCGCCTCAAAAGTGTTTTTAAAAATTTCGAAACTTATATTTTTATTAACTTCATGATATCTAAAATATTTTTAGACCATTATCGTTATTTTTCGAAATTATTTTAAGGATGCCTTGGTTTGCTAATTTTAAATTCGAGATAAAAAAATCCGGGTCCTCGGGTATTTCGGGACACGTGTTAACAACTTATAATAAGAAGTTAACACGTATCCCATTTTCACAGGACACGTGTTGGCTGTAGTTTGTTTTTCTTTTGTGCCATTTCAGTCTCTCTCTCTCTCGGTTTAATCTCTTATCTCTCTGTATCTCTCTCCTCTCTATTTCCCATCTTCCATCTCTGTTTTTCTTCGCGTGTTTCGGCTATTCTTCCCTGTTTTCCCTCCGTTCTCGTTCTGGTTGCTCTGCTCTCGCCGCCGCCGCGATTTTCCGGTGAGCTTGGTGGTTCCGATCAGTCTTGTTGAATGATGCCTATATATATATATATATATATATGCAGTGGTATATATATGTGTGTGTGTGTGTAATTTTTGTGTGTGTGTGTGATATGTGAGTGCGTGTGTGCTGTGTTGTGTTGGTGGTGTGGCTGGGTGGCTCGTGGCCGCATGCTTGCTCCCCTGTTTTCTGTGATGTTATTGTGGGCTGGTTTTTGGGCTTGGGTTGATTTCCCTGTTGGGCCTTGCTGTTGGATTTTGGTTTTGGGCTCTTGGTTGAGCCTGTGCGTGCAGTTGGGCTTGGTTATTGCAATTTTAAATCTTATTCTTTTTCTGCAGGAATTATTGAATAAGATTCATGATATTATTATTAATTCGCGTGGGAAAATATTTTAATAAATCGGTGGAATTTATTTGGATACCCGAATCTTTCAGGCACCAATAAATTTTGCCGCCGTACCGCGATGACTCGTTACGAGCGGACGGTGGACGGTGATGACGATGTTCTGAGTCCTAAATTTTATAAATAAATAAAATAAGATAATTATATAAAGTATGTTTGGACTTAAATAATTAATTATGATTGGTGTTGGGATGTAAGTTGTATAAAATGATGAAATAATATTGTGGATTGTGTAATTGTTGACGTCGATTGTAATCGACGGGTAGTCTTATAAACAAACAAGATGCTGCCAAAATTTTCTAAAAATATGTTGTAAATGTACATAACTATATTCTACGTGTTACCTCTATTTATGTTCGGAATATTGTGATTACGTGATTATGTGTATAATATTAATGATACGAGTCGAATTATCGGATTGGGTTGCTAAAGTCTGAGGATATCAAGCATGTCGATATAACTAATTACGGTACTCTGTATTTGTAGTTACCAGTCGTGTTTTCCCAGGATCAAAGTCAGCGTGAAAGCTACTTAGGGTTTTGTAAAGCGTTGCAAGGCAAGTACCCTGACCATTCTTTTATGGTTCAGTGCATATGAATAGCTAAATCTTTTATTCTCGTAATGGAACATAAATGTTTTAAGTTACGTATCACCTGTAGTTATAAATTACTTTTTTCAAATTATTTTGGGGAAAAGTAACTTCGAAAGGTACCTATCTCGAATGGAATGATTTGCGAAACGGATTTTATATGTGTGCTGGTTAAATAATGATTTTGAAAATGAGATAGGTACAAGTGTTTTGAAAACTGGATAAAACGGTCAGATATGGGATACATTTGGGCCAGAGTAGGCCTATTGAGGTGGCGTAAGAAGCTAATTCGGTTGCGCACACTATAAATCCGATTAGTCCAGCAGGTCAGAGACCTAGCTAGTCTCTGAGTTCCGGAACAGGTAAATGGGATGGCAGTTAGAGCCGTCTGGTGTTGATAGCCTGATCAGCTGTCTTCACATATCCGCTACGTATCTGATTGGGATTTGTGAATTATATAAGAGCATAATTGGTTGATACAGCGGTTTTATAAAATGATTAGCATGCTAAAATTGGACTCTGGTATTACACACCACACTGCTAAGATGTTTTAACAAAGCATGCTAAATAGTGATATCCAGTTACCTTTGATTTTCATTTTGAAATGTTGATATCATGGTTATAGTTCTGTTCCTTTTATTGATGCATTCCAGTTTTTATTCTATCATTAATTTCTTGGTACTGTTGAGCGATTATGCTCACCCTTGCAAACTATTATGTATATTTCGCAGATGCCTAGAAGATCAGTCAGACCGACCCATGTTCCCTCCCCTACTGGACCCGGCTCCTCTGAGGTAGTTTGTATCAGGCCTTGAGGTCTGAGGAGTTGCTGAATAAAATTAGAGTGTGTTAGATGTTGAATAAAGAGTTTGTAGTATTGAGAACCTGAATTATACTTGAACCTGGATCGGATCTTGGTTTGGGGTCAAGTTATTATATTTTAATAATAATTCTGTTGTTTATATTTTTGGTAATTGTGTTTAGTGACGTCAACTCCTGACCCCGGTGTTGAGGTCGTCACAATAATGGTCTTTTACCCACTAGTTTCTAGGATCTTCCCTTTATTCTTTAATTCTAATTTCTAAAACCAATTTTGATAAATAAACAACCCTCTCGGAAAAGATGGAAATGAAAGGAATAAAAATTTTAAATCGTAGATCTCGAAATTAGCTTTCCAGCCATATCTTCAGAATAATTTTCGAGCGAACGGTTGATTAAATAAGGATTTTACAAGATTATGCTAAAATAAATCCGTCTATCATTTTTAGAAAGTCTCTAGGACTATTTTAAAGATAACAAAACAAATTTCATGCCTTGACCATTCTCAAATAATTTTATAAAAATGTATAAAGGTTCAATAAACCATATTTTAAATCAAATAAATCCCTTAAAATTATTTAAAAATCATCAGGGCATACAATCAAACATATTTTCAAGCAATTGCACATATTCACAAATCACAACTCATACTCGACCATAAATTTTTCTGTTTTACTATTATTAACTCCCTTTTCGCGTATCGGGTCACGTTCTGCCTGACGGCCTGACGCTAAGCGTTTCAACTACGCTTCACAATCGATTAATTCTACTGACTGACACATCACTAGAATATATTACTTTCTGACACATTCCATTTCTCATAATACCACATAGATCTCATTTAAGCACTTTAATCCCTTTTTAAGACGGGTTCCGTTCTACCTAACGCCCGGCTATACAGCCTATCTCTTAGGCTGACTCAACAAACTGAAACGCGTCATTTTACGCTCCCAGCTACTTATATATAATAAGGAAAATTTATCCAACAAAATTATTTAATTTAATCACATAATTAATAAGTACACCACAGATTTATACTTTATTCACTTAATTACATCGAAAAATTCTCAGTCGTTACATTATGCTATCAGTTTCGTTCAGACGCTCGATTCCATATAAAATTGGGTATTTGTTTGCCAAAATCGGATACCATATACAGATATCAGCAAATCCGCTGCATCCGATTCAGAATCGTATCAAATACAATTCTTATAATAAGAACAAATACAAAACATGTATATATCAGTATATATACAGATTATATAATCATCATATGATTATACAACTCTCATGAATATCATATATTCAAAACATATACATACATACGCATCTATAAACATAAAAACATGTAAAACATACAAAATCGCATACATAACAGTGATGGAATATTGTATACATGTTATCATCATAAAACCAGTAAACACATAAACGAATTAAACATTTTTCGCAAGTAGGTCTAATGCCATTGAAGGGTTTCGAGCACATAAACGCAACGGAAACAGTAATTAAAAACGTGAAAAACCGGAATTTTGTAAACCTACCGCAGGATCCATGCGAAAAACAGATATTTAATTCGTAGATCAGATTGTTTACCTTAAGAAGCTTTACAAATTGGTTGAATAATGGAGATCCAAAAGTTGTTCAATCACCATGCATCACGCTTTCGCGATCAACGCTCTATCGGTATCCACACGAATGCTTCAACTCAAGAATTGGATGTAAACTAGCACAAAATCGTTTCTTCTTACTTTCTCCATATTCTCTCTTGGTGGATAGGGTTTTAGTAAAGTCTTGCACACAGAATCAGTCACACAAGAGATATTTTATAGAGAGTAGAAAAAGAATTATAACTCTTAACTAATTAGGAGTTATTATTAATTCAAAATTTCTATTTGTATAATAATTAAGTCACACTTAATTATTTAACAAATGAATTTTATAATTGATATTAATAAATTCGAATATCATTATTTATCTAATTAATTAAGTCATACTTAATTAATATTATAAATAATTCGAACTACTTTAATTTAATTTAAATCCAATTTAAATTAAATAATCCTTCAAGCATTCTTTGTGTATGACCCAATAGGTTATTATTACGTTGGCAACAAATTTTAAATCTAATATAAAATCGTAAACCGTGAGCGGCATCTAGTAATACTTCATTGCTACCCAAGTAATAATAATTGAATTGGTGATCGATTAAACTTTTCGTGAATAATGTACAATGTAATATAATCCCTTTAACCAAATATTATAGATTAAACTAAAGGCGTGTAATATGTCATCCTCATCATAGTTTAATCCAATTTTCCTTTATCAATAAGTAGACTATCATATCAAATCAACATTTGAGTGTGGCCCCACATTTCATAGTCTAGCTCACACAAAAGCCCAATAATATCACTCGTAAAATAGGAGGGTTAAATCCCATCTAGATCATTCATATTTCTGATATGATTCATAATATACCCAATGTCCACTTTTATCATTACCCGGTTAAGGATAACTTTTAATGGAATCAATATATATTAATTCTCGTATAGAAATATAATGACTTCAGGTCTAAGGACCATTACATCATTATCACTTTGAAAATTACTTATGACACAACAGAGATATAGAATCTCACATCGGGTCTGTCCGGTACCAAGTACATTTACATATGCTTGTGTTTCTGACTTTAGTATCACTATACTTATGATCAATGAGATGTGATCATCAGTCAACATACACACCAGTCTTAATGCATTATTATTGTCCTTTAATAATAATACTCGACTAGGGACCTTTAGGAATATTGATACTATTCTCAAAATCTCATTTCTAAGTCACGTACTTAAAGATATAGAATTACATATCACATTCCAAGAAAATTTATTAATCTAACATTTCTATCATAGTAAATTAAGAATTAATAAATTATAAAGGGAATAATCGATAGAACATAAACATTAATAATCCAGATGTCTTAAACTAAAATATCATAGTGTTGTCTCTGGGGCACAAACACTTACACATACTTCCTGGATCAGAAGATCGAAGTCCTGATGGATCAACCATTGAGAAATATTCTTCATAGCCCGAACGCCAGTGGAAGGCTCATTAAGTGGGCAATTGAGTTATGAGAATTTGACATCAAGTACAATCCTCGAACGACCATCAAGGCTCAGTCCTTAATAGACTTCATGTTCGAGTGTACCATTAACGACCAAGAAGTTGGGGGGAGATAGTATCCCCGGAAGGAGGAGAGAAAGAGAAGGATGAAGAAACGACCATGAAATAGTATTAGGTTCTCCATTTTGAGGGAGCGTCCAAAACAAAATCTAGTGGTGCAGGCCTAGTATTTCAAAGCCCTTATGGGTTTATGATTGAGTATGCTTTGAATTTGGAATTTCCAACTCTGAATAACGATGCAGAATACGAAGCGTTAATAGTCAGCTTAGGCTTGGTTGAATCCGTGTGACCCAAAAACCTGAAGGTCTGCGGAGACTCAAGACTTGTAGTTGCTTAAGTTAACGGAGAGTTTGAGGCGAAAGATGATACTATGGCCAAGTACCTGAGAGTTGTAAAGGGGATACTAACTCAATTTGATGAATGGTATGT
Organism: Apium graveolens; assembly: GCF_009905375.1. Taxonomy (NCBI): domain Eukaryota; kingdom Viridiplantae; phylum Streptophyta; class Magnoliopsida; order Apiales; family Apiaceae; genus Apium; species Apium graveolens. The sequence goes on along the minus strand of NC_133647.1, from coordinate 1,445,376 downwards.
AGAACATGTTCCAAGAGAGGAGAACACTACGGCAGATGCCTTGTCCCAATTCGGCTCATCTGAAATCGAGAACTATTTGAGAAGTATCTACTTCCAGGTCTTGAAGACCTTTACTATCAATGTCATAAATTTGATAGCACCGTTTGGTGTGACAAGTTGTTGGATAGATCCGATCAAGACCCACTTAGAGACTGGGTCACCCCCCGACATGCCCAGGAGGCATGCCGGCTGTCGGTTAGAGCATTGAGATATTCATTTATTGAAGGCCTTCTCTACAAAAGGACCTTTGTTATTCCATACCTGAAGTGCATGAGACCTCTTGAAGCAAATGAGGCACTTAAAGAATCCCATAAAGGGATTTATGGACAACACTTGGGGGGCAGGGCCCTCGCTCACAAGATAACTCGGTTGGGATTCTACTGGACAACTATGCTAGCCGATGCAAAGGCTTATGTGAAGAAATGTGACAGGTTCCAGATGCACGCCCCGATAGTACGACAGCCCCCTGAGAGGCTTAAATCTATCAGCACACCCATCCCTTTTGTAATATGGGGAATGGATATACTTGGACCATTTCCTGTAGTATCCGCACATAGGAAGTTCATTGTGGTAGCCATAGACTATTTTACGAAGTGGATTGAGGCTAAAGCACTAGCCAAGGTAACCACAAAGCAAATTGCCCAATTCTTCTGGGAGAATGTGATATGCCGATTTGGAATCCCACGCATCCTTGTAACGGATAATGGGCTACAATTTGTTAATACGGAATTGAGAGAGTACTGCGAGGATAACATCATAGAACTTCGTTTCACCTCGGTTGCTCACCCACAAGCAAACGGGTAGGCGGAAGTTTCCAACAGAATCATCCTTGATGGACTTAAAAAAAGGGTTGAACGCTCAAGAAACACTTGGGCAGATGAGTTGCTGCCTATACTATGGGCATATTGTAACACCTACAAAGTGACTACCGAAGCTACCCCATTTATACTGGCTTATAGAGCCGAGGCTTTGGTGGCCCTCGAGATCACTCATGAATCCCCTAGGAACGAAGCTTACGAGCTAGAGACCAAAGAAGAAGTAATGAGGCTCACTCTCAATATCATTGATGAGGTTAGAGATGAGGCCAATGCCCGTAATGCAGAGCATCAACGAAGAGCCTCCCTCTATTACAATAGAAGGGTTAAAGAAAGGTTCTTTCAGCAGGGAGATTTGGTTTTCAAGGAAGATAGAGGCATCGGGAGTAGGGGAGAGAGGAAATTTAGCCCCTAATTGGGAAGGACCTTATAAGGTCATAAAGATATTAGGACGAGGATCCTACAAGTTGGAGACCCTGAACGGTGATGAAGTGCTTGCACTTGGCACACTTCAAGCCCGAAGGTTTATATTTAGGAAATTTGTGATGTGTTCCTAGTACTTAGTATTAATTTTATAAATAAGGTCGACGAAACCATCTATTGTAAGGGTTGAACCCATTTCTCAGTAATATTATCTATTTATGCAAGTTTATTTGTATAATCTTGTCTACCAATTTATTTAAGTACGAGCATCTAAAGAATGCAAGTCCCGAAGGACCAAAAGACGAAAATAAAAGACAAGTAGGAAATGAATTCGAAAGAAGTGCATAAATAAAGATCCCGAAGGATCATGAGTTAAGTCCCGAAGGACTAATAGGTTACAAATACATATAGTTCGAATAAACAAGTTCTAAAAACAAGGCCACGTAAGGCAATCAAAGCCATGCAAGGCCATATCAGTCACCCATCAGAAGAGCCCTCCTCTTCCTCGGCACCCCCGCTCCCTAGACATCCTCCTCCTCGCCCTCCTCATCCCCATCTGAACTAGCCTAGGAAGTTGAGTTGTTGCTCCTCACAACAGGCTCCCGGATCTTCCCATAAAGGGCTACTGGGGCCTTACCTTTAGAACCAAAACCCCACGACTGGAACTAGACTGAGACCGCATATGGTGGGTCTCGGACACAGACCCGATGGCCTGCCCAGAAGGGTCGATAACAGGTAGTGCCCAAGGGCAGGATAGGAGACTCTGGTCCATGAATTTGGATATATGCCATAATCATCATTCACTCCCCTCTTCCAACCTATGGTCAGGTTAACATGGCACATCTCATCATCATGCTCGTCCATCATCTTGGTGAACGACGAAGATCCGTGATATGATTCCATGAGGTCTTTATATTCTTCTTCCTCCTTTCCTTCGAGGAGATCTTCATTTTATTCATGAAGGTTTGCAGCGCTGCATAGTCACTCCTCGTCTTGATGCTCTGGGCGGAGGACGTAGCAAAGTAAGCAATTACATGACAAGGAGAACATTAAAGGAGTCATAAAAATCAAAAGGGATGAATCCCCAAACATAAGGCCTAGTCCAACCAGCTGTGGCCGGCTGGCATAAAATAAGGCCTTTTGGCCTAGCAGAGCCTCCTGTGAAGGTGTTTCTTATGAAATTTCTACAAGTTCCAAAAGAGGTCATCAAATGAAAAGTTTATACAAGTTTAAGTATACTTGATACAAGGCGTGAGCCCCAAACATCTCAACCTCAAGAAGTTTCTCCCCAGAAGAGACATGAAGAAGGTTGTGAGGAGTAACACAGTTCCTCGACCACTCGAGGGCTAATTCCGGACTACGAAGACTGAGTCATTATTGGAGATGCCCCAACCAGGTTCCTAGGGGGACCTTACACTCTCATCAAAGTCTTTGGTCCTCTTCTGTCCATATCCAGATGCTTCAATAAAATCATGAATCTTAGGGACTCGGTTGGCCTATTTAGTTACATCCCAGGCCATCCTTCTCGTAATCGCATCGCTCTTGTTGACCTTGGCGTCGAGAGCCTCAGTAGCTGAAACAAGATAAAATGAGACATATATAAGAATAAACTTATCCAAAGTTAAAGTAGAATGAAAATAAATACCCTCTATAGAAAGGCCGCTAAGGCCAACCTCAACGAGCTTGGTTTCTATTACGAACTCCCAATAAGGGGTTCTCCCGTTATCATCGATAAGAAGATCGCGAGCATGAATTTCAACATCGGAAAGGTTGAGAATGTAGTGAGAACTATCATTCGGGATACTGAAGTCACATCTGAAGTACGCTCCCCAGTCTCCACCCTTCCATTCTAAGACCACAAACTTCTTATTCCATTTGTGGTTAAAGTCGTGGAGAGAGCTCGTGTTTACTATATGAGGAGCATGAGATCTGTGTTGTATGACGACACCTTCAGGTCTGTTTAAGGGAGAAGCTTTCATCATGAATATACTTTGGAACATCATTACGCTCAGCGGGATGCCCTATTCATGGCACCTCACTATGAAGGGAATGATAAAATCCCACCCATTAGGGTATAGTTGGCAGGGATGAATTTTGAGCTCCGCCAGAAGTCTTGGAATGAAGGGGTGTGGTGGAAACCGTAGCCTTGATTTCAAGGATGCCCTATGCAGAAATAGCCTTTCGGGGCTGAGATTGCAAACCCTCTCACTAGGCTTAGCCTTTCGAATCTCTAACTAGTCGAGCCAAGAGTAAATCGAGTGGATCTCCTCGACATCCTTTTCACGGAGCATACTTCTGTGATGAAATGCATCAAAATGGACGGTACTTGGGTACTCGTCCACCCTCTCATCCAATATGCTTTTCAGGCTGTTAGAACAACGGTTAATAGAGAAAGGAGAAACGAGAGCGATACCTTTCAGAGAGCGAAGAGTAGCCCTCTTGTGCATAGCTTCCTTGGTAGAAAAAGAGGACTTTCTAGGACCTTGGCCTTGAGACATCTTCGAAAAACTTGAGAAGGATTGAGAGCTTGTGAAGAGTTTGAGAATTTAAGAAGTTGATAAATGAAAGTGTGAATGAAAATGAACACTTCTCATCTTCTTTTATAGGAAAAGAGCTACCTGCTGCAACAGGTCATCACTCTGCCTGGTTCGCGTTAGCTAGTACGTCTCGAAAGAACAACGGAAATGGTGAATAAAAACGGTCAAAATTTGGGAAAGGATGACATAATAAATAAATAAAGAGATGCATGACACCGCTTACCGTATCAGTCTTCCGGAAATAGCCTGGATGAGACTAAATATAAGTCATTAGTCTTAGCTAAGGGCTGATTATGCTAATCACCATGATTAGAAAAATTTATAGAAGTAAAAACAAGATTAGCTTTTCAGCTAAATAAGTTCCGTGAAGGCCAGAGTGCTCACGAGCACTAGAACAGAATGTTCTCCTCCTGATGGATCAGACTACCCTGGAGGAGGCTCCCAAGGTCCATCAAGAGTAGCTCTAGTCGACCAGGCTACAAAAGGAGGCCATGTGGCTGACCAGGAGCCTCTGTAGGACAGCCTAGAGGGCCTCAAAGTCCATTAAGACCACCCCTGGCTGACCAGGCAACAAATGGAGGCTATATGGCCGACCAGGAACCTCTATAGGAGACCCCGGAGGGCTTCAAAGTCCATTAAGACCACTCCTGGCCGACCAGAAAACTAATAGAGGCCATATGGCCAATTAGGAGCCTCTGTAAGAGACCCTGTAGGGCCTCAATGTCCAGTAGGACTAACCCTGGCCGACCATCCAATAAATGGGGGCCTTCTAGCCTACCAAAAGCCTTTGCAAGACACCCTGGAGGGCCCCAGGATCCATGAAGAGTATCCCTGCCCGACCAGGCTACAAAATGAAGCCTTGAGGCCGACCAGGAGCCTCTATAAGAGAGCCTTGAGGGCTTACAAAGTTCTTCTGGTAGCTCTCTTGAGAAATTTTTTATGAATTCGTAAGAAGGGGTTGACCTTCAATAGAAACAAATTTCATGAAGACCAGGACGTCCACGAGAATGAATTCCATAAATATCAGAACATCAACGATAATAAGCTCCGTGAAGACCAGATGATTCACGAAAACAAGTTTCGTGAAGAGTAAAGCATTCACCGTGATGAATTTAGAGAACCTTTCCTCCCGGCTGATCAGACTTCCCTGAGAGTGGCCACAAGGCCTACTAAGACCAAGCCTGGACGACCAAGCTATAACTGGGGCCTTGGGGCTGACCAGGAGCTTTTGTAAGAGATCCCTGAGGCCTTCTGAAGTTGTTTCGGAGACCCCCCTGAGAAGTCTATTGGAGATTTCTTGAAAAGGATAACTCTCAGCGGAGCTAAGTTTCGTGAAGACAAGAAAGTCTACGAGAACGAGTCTGTTACGTGCTGATTCTCAATGATCAGAAGAAGCTCAGGATCTGACTGTGTTTAGATGTCATCAGTATTTGATGTGTCATCAGGATTTGACACATCATCAGCACTTGCATGTCATCAGCATCTAGAGGCAGTCAGCTAAGAAGATTTGTTTTGTTCCTTAGTTTGAGGAATAGATATCTCTTACGTCAGGGTCACAGGACTTTATCTATTCAGGTAAAGATATGTATCAGTTTCAGTTAGTTTTTGATAATGCATATCTTATATTGATTAGCAGCAGCTGTGTATTATATAAACACAGTTTAGGTCATCACATAGTGAATTAACTTGAGCATTGTATGACCTAGCAGCTCTCAAGAACATCACCATTTCTTGAGAGAGTTTATAACAGTTTTTATCAGAAATATAAAAAAGTGTTATATTTTTAATACTTATTCGAAAAATTTATACAATTGTATCCAACCCCCCTTAAATAATTGTATCATTACTGGGCAACAATTGGTATCAGAGCGGACTGATAATTTACTATCAGAAATGATCTAAACATGTCTCTGAACAAGTATGAAAGTATCAAAATCCCCATTCTGAAAAGGCTGAATATCCTACATGGAAGGTGAAGATGCTAATGCACTTGGAAGCTATAGATCCAGACTACCTTGACATAATCAATGATGGACCTTACAAGCCAACAAAATTGGTACCTTCAACTCCTACTATTGATGAAAATCTTCAGCTGAAGGAGAAGAGTGAATGGACACCAAAAGAGAAAGTCGTTGTGCTGAAGGATGCAAAGGTAAGAAACATTTTGCATAACAGTCTTATTCTATGTTGTCAAACAGGGTTATAGCCTACAAGACTGCCAAAGAGATCTGGGATGCTCTTGAGACTCAATGCCAAGGAACCACAGCCATCAAGAAGAATATAAGGGCTGTTTTAGTTCAAGAATATGAACATTTCGAGGCAAAGACTGATGAAAGTCTCACAGACATCTATGATAGGTTTCTCACTCTGTTCAATGACCTATCTTTGGTGGAAAAGGTGTACGATCTTGAAGATTCAAACACCAATTTCTGAGAGCTTTGAATGAGGAATGGGAGAAATAGACCTCAATCATACGACACCAGTATGATTGGAAAAAGTCACTCTGGATGAAATCTATGGCATGTTGAAGACTCAGGACTTAGAGGTTCAACAAAGAAAACAGAGGAAAATCAACAAGGCAAAATCAACTGCCTTAAAAGTGAATGCTAAAGTTTCAAAAGATAAGACAATTGAAGCTACAAGGAAAAAGAACTATCTGCCAGAATCAGATACTGATGATTCATCATCAAATCCTGATGACAATACTGATTCTGAAACTGATAGATTCTGATGTCATGCAGATGGCTGCAATGATGGTTAAGGGTTTCAAGAGGATGCAATTCAGGAAGTCTCATAAGAATAGAAGCTTCAGGAACAAGTTTACTGGAGGGGAAAGGAAGCCTTCTGGAAGAAGAGAAGGAAATGATTTGAAAGCTGGAAAAGTTGACAGATCAAAGATCAAGTGCTACAACTGTGATGAACCTGGTCACTTTGCTACTGAATACAGAAAGTCAAGGAATGACAAAGGAAAAAATAAAGCCTTGATCACATCAAGCAAGGATTGGATGGATTCTACTGACTCTGAAAATGAAGGAACAAAATATGCACTGATGGCTAATTTTGATATTCCTGCTTCTCCTAATTCCAAGGTATTAACATCCTTCTTTTCTTTTGATACTGAGGATATATCTAAGCCAAAATCTATTCTTAAGTCTCTGCATGGAAATTTTAAGAATAAGACTCTACAGAATAATAGACTGTTAACTGAAATTGAGATCTTAAAATCTGGGAATGATCAGTTAGAGTCTGACTTAATAAATCAGATTGAATTGCAAAAAGAATGTGAATAAGCTAAACATACAGTAAAGATACTTGAGGCTGATACAGTATGTTGGAAAAAGATTTAGGAAATGAGAGAAAACCCCTTAAATCCTGGACTAATTTAGGCAAAAAGGTTCATGAGATGATTTTTAAGAAAAACTGGAAAGAATTCTTGGTTATAAAGATGGAATTAAAGATATTGACACTGAAAATGAAATTACCCTTAAGACTTCTGTTAAGTTTATTTCTTCAGAAGCTAAAGAACCCAAATCTACTTTTGAGAAGGGTTCAACCTCTACGTATCAGGAAAATAAAGTAAATGATAAAACTCAAGAAGAGGAAAACAAGGAAACCATTAAGTCTGTCAAGAAAGAATAGAATATAGGACTTTTATCTAAAGGATAATTAAAAAAGAAATTATCTGAAGTTACTAATAAACCTCAGATAAAGAGTCCAAAAAGAAACAGGAATCGTCACACCCCCCAACTTAACAAACACAATATATAACTATTACAATATTTAAAAGAAAGTAAATATAACCGAATTCAAGATCTTACAGTTTAGGGTTTGGAACATCCCAACACTACCATCGATTACAACTGATTTTAATATCGAATCCTCACACATAACTATCTCTTATTCTACCTGAGCTCGAACATATGCGTCAGCGTCACAGGTCTTACGGGCAGTCTGCTTGAATCTTACCATAGCTGCTAGCTATAATATCAGGGTAAGCAAGGAGTGAGCTAAATGCTCAACAAGTGCTAAACAATATGATACAAAACATAAATCAAGATATATATTAAAGAATGTGAAGACATAACCAATAATAACAAGAGATAAAACTTTGGGTGATGGCATCATTTGCTTGTATCAAAACATTTTCAAAATCATATCTTAATCAAAATCATTTTATGACGCTACGGATTACAGCCGGCGATCAGCCGCGAAGTAATCCCGAACCTCGCTGGGTTCTAAAACATTAATGGGATCCCTAGGCAACTTTTAAGCCTAATATAAGTGTGGAAAGGACTCGCGTCTCAGTCCAGATCAACTATTCAAAGAAAACATTTATCCCCCTTTGGGACTGAAAATCCATATTTTAATTATTTCAAAAACTGATGCCGATTTATGACAAAATAAACATTTTATCAAGGGATTATAGATCAACTTGAAATACTGGAAATATGATACTAAATCTAGGGCCATGATCCACTAATCTTTACTCTAGTAGGGTAACTGAAAGGTTTTCATATATAAAACTTGGACAAGGAATTTTAGTGAGACCATTGGGTATTATGAAGGGGTAATGCCAAACAAGGCTTAAAGCAACAGTTTCTCGACAAGGTGCAAGTGCTCGATCATCAAGAAGATAAGCTTCATGAATACTAAGGGTATTAAGGTATGAAGAAATGATCTTTAACTCAGGATATATCAGAATTATCGAGCTTTAGGATAAGAAAGAGGGGTATCAATCAATTAGGAACATTTTTGATGAATGTCTGGCTTTTAGGTATCAAGGTAAGGTTCTCTAGGGGTTCAAGCATCAGGATGAGATATCAATACTTAGGAATCATTAGCATGTTAATCAAGAGGATCACCAAATGTTGTAACAACTCTTTATTTTAATCATGGCATTCAAATTACTTTAACATACTATCATGATAAGACTTTTGAACTACTTGCAATACGTACTCGAGGGTTCATGGCATTTCTATATGATTCAAAGATAAACATAAGATACGCGTGATACAAATATATCAAAAGGACTCAGGATAGTTGCATCAATATATATGAACTATTTGTAGTGAATATGAAAGACAAGTTGAATCACTTGTCTTGAGAAAGGCTGGTCCGGTCTGACTGGTAGGAGCAACTGGAAGCTTCAATCGACCTTTATGGCAAGTTTACCCTCGTCTCGAGATCCTACATAAATAATAATAATCCTCATTATAATATATTCTCACCAACTTAACCTATTTACAACCCGAATTTAAACACGAATGGCACTTAGGCCTATATGCACTTAATTTATATTCACCTTCAAAATATATTTGCACACAAAGCCACATATACTCACATATCATATTTTAATACCAAATAATACCACATACACCATAATGCAACACTAGGCTTGGATGATCTCGACTCACAACTTAAGTCACTTAGTCACTATACTACAGAGAGTCTCCAAATTTTGGCTTCCTAACTCGATGTGCCTTTACTAAAATATTCAAGACCTACTGACCCTCACTTGGGCCTTCTGCTCTAATGACTTTATACTATCTTAAAACCATGGTGGTCCACCTAAATCTCACTCCTAAGTGTTCTAAAACTATGTGATAAGTGAAAGTGCTCACTGGTGTAAATTTCAGAATGACATCTATGGTTTCTTGAGTGCATTAGACACCCTTAAACTACAAGTTTTCCTCCAAAATTCTTACACAAGACTCTTCTGACCTTAGGGCATCTCCCAAACTTGATGTGGCTCAAGGGCCTGGCTTGGGCCTCCTTGGTCCTAAGCTTAATGTCCATGGTTCCCCTATTTTTCTGGGCAGAAAACACCCTGACTTGAATTAACTTGTGACACATGGTTCTAACTCATATCCCATGAAATATGGTTGGGAAAACTTCTCTGACACTCCCTTTAACTAAGGCCCAACAGGGCCTAATGAGGGCCTACTCATGACATGGTCAAATCTCCCTATTTCTAAGTTGCAACAAAATTGTTCCCTGCTGGACAGATTTTCTGCAGAAACTATGACTCTCCTTTCTCCAAGGTTTTTACTTGACAAACTCAACCACCAACAACCCAATACCCAAACCAAGACTTAAACATGGTGATCTACTGAACTAACTCCCTTACACTCAAAGTAATCTTGGTGGAGATCATCCTTACCTAAGGTGCATCATGGCAAAACAAAGGAAATCACATTTCACAACTCACAAATCATCAAGTTTTTGAAAATAATAAGTTGTGTATTTTTATAAAATATATACACGAATTATTACCATTCATCAAGGAGCACTAATCAAGATTAACACCTTATCCCTACTGAAATTAAAGCTTACTAACATAATCTTTCCAAATGATCAAAATCTTCTAACATTCTAAGAGAAATCCACATGCATGCATAACTTCGAGTTTTACAAACCAAAACAACATATTTTCTAAATATATTCTATCATGGAATTGACATGCAAGCCTAGCATAAGCTATATCTAGATGATCACTTAGCATGCAAAGAGTTTCATCATGATTTCACTACAAAATTCATGCCATTACCACATAAACATACAAGAATTGAACAAAGAAATAAGTATGATCTCAAGGACCATTCATTCGGCTCCCTTAAGGTCATGGCCGAATGAAATGGAAGGGAAATGGCCATTCAACATCAAGATTTTCTTCCTCAAGACTTGGCATTTCACCATTCCTTGTAGTCCTTTCAAAAACAACCTTAAATCCATAAGAATCAAGATTGTACTTTGAGTTCCAACTAAAACCTTGACATGCAACCTTAAAACTTAAACTTTTTACTCAAAACTCTTTGAAATATATATGGACATCATGTAGGGAGTAAGATTACTTGAATATAAGATGGATGTTTGAGTGAAAGAATGGAGAAAAGAAAGGGGATGGGGGCTTCGGCTATGGTGATTGCCGAGAGGGAGAAAAAGCCGAGAGGTGAGGGAGGAGGGAGGAAGGAGAGAGTGAGGGTGGAGTGTGGAGTGGGGTGAATGATCACAACACTTTGCACTTTGGGTTTTTATGATTTTGATTGATTGAAATAAGTGAGTGGAAATGAGAATTGACAAGATTAACCTTCCAACCTACTAAGACCATTTTGCATGCAAGGACAAAGGAGTAATTTGGTTAGCAAGATGAGAGTTAGTGGGGTTGTAATTGTCCTTTTTAGCCTTTTAGTTGAATAGAAGAGAGTTTGCATGCAAGGATATTCATGTAATTTGATAATTATCAAGCAACAATTTTTAAAGATTTATTTTTATTTAATAAAATAAAAGTTCGAAAATTATAAAATTTATACCATAAAATAATTTGGATTTTTAGAAATTTTATAAAACCACTTTCAAAATTTGTGAACAAAGTATCTTTTAAAAAAAATTCTCCAAGACTTAGTGTATTCCTTATAAATCAAAAATAAAGGAAATAATTAAACTTTTACTTTGAAAAATCATGTACTATACTTAAAAATTTTATAATGCAGAAATTCTCACTAACACAAATGCGCAATCATTGAACATATTTACTTTCGACATTAATATTATACCAAAACCACAAATAATATTACACGAAAAATGCCGGTCGTAACATTCTCTCCCCCTTAAGAGATTCTGTCCCCAGAATCTAAGAGAACAGATGAGGATACCCGGAATGCATATCAGACTCTAACTCCCAAGTCGATTCTTCGACCTTAGGGTTCCGCCAAAGTACTTTTACTAACTTTACTGACTTATTTCTGAAAGGAATATGTCCTAAGTCCAATCATGTATTAGGATTTAGGAATAACTTTTATGTAATCTGTTTTGATTTCATTGATATTAATAAAAGACTTGTTTTGTTTTTATTACGGGCTTTATCTATTTAAGTGTTTAAATAAGATATACCATAGTTTAGAGTAAAGCTTTTTATGGATTATGATGAGATCATAATAGTGAGACCTAAAAGGATGATAACTCTAAACTTAAATAGTTCCTGGTCATAGGATTACTAACTGGTAATTAATAATCCGCAAAGATCGGTACATACTATGCTTGCTTCATTATGAAGGATGTCTGTTCTCATAGACATTTGTGTGGTGACACTATAGCTAGTATGTAGGTGCTTATTATAGAATAAGTTCACTGAACATGACTCGCACAGCTGAACAACTGATGGAGTTCACTCATGTGTCAGCAGTTGTTCACATTGTGATAGTTGTACAAGTATCCTTAGACTTGAGGTCATCATAGTCATCTTGTGTACACTGAACTATGATTTGGTTTAGTTCTTAGTCTCCAGGGACAATTATTAGGGCTCTTCTGGGTATAGGAATTTGTACACGAAGATAGTGTATGATCAATAAAGGATCTACCCCTTCCAGTGAAGGAAGCGAATGTTCAAGGCTGATCCACTTATGCTAGTTCAGGAATCTCTGGCCAGAGTGAATGAAATTAGAAAGGAGTTTCTAATTTGCATAGAACTACGCATAGTAAATGGTAAGCAAGTGATTAAATTAGATAGGCTTAACACGAGATCCATGCCTTATATTTAATCGGGACATTCTAGGGTAGAAGGAGTTTATTGTACGGTAACTATTCACTGAATAGGTTCTTGATATTCTAAGCAGTGAATTCATATTATCCGGATAGTCGCGATATGCTGAGAAGTATCCCTCACGATGTAGAATAAATGTGATTAATTAATTAATCATATTTAATAAATTAGAGAATTTATATAAATAATGATAAAATAGTTTTATTATTATTTATTTCTACTACCGGCTTAATATTGAACCTACAGGGTCACACCATAAAAAGAGAATGATTTAATGGTGGAGGAATTAATTAATAATGGCTAATAATTATTTATTTGTGAAATAAATAATTAATTGGCAAATTTAATAATTGATTAAATGAGATTTAATTGATTATAAATTAATTAAGAAAAGTTCTTAATATTATTAATTAAGGATTTAATTTTTGGAAATTAAATCAAGAGAGAGAATTATTTCTAAAGTGTTTAGAAAAAGGATTAATAATTAAAAGGTGTTTTAATTATTAATGAAAATAATAAATGGGATAATAATAATTTTATTTATGGGAAAATTTCAGCTGAAAATTTTGCCTATAAATACACTATTATAGACCCTAATTTTATTTCAACCCACATCAAACCCGAAAACCCAAAAAGTTTGGAAAACCCAATTCTCTCCACCTCATTCCTCCTCCTTAACATCGTTTTCTTGGTGGATACCGGTGGAGTGCTTCACACTTGAGGAGCAACTGCTAAGGATCTCTGATCGTTGTCTCCAAATTATTTTAAAAGGTTAGATTCGATCCCTCGAATTTTTATTCACGATTTATATGCTTTTATTCGGATTTTATATGTGTAAAGTGTTTTGACATGCCCCTGCTGCGATTAAAATCCAACAATGGTATCAGAGCATAGGTTGTATGCATATAGATCTGTGGTAAAAATTTCAGAATTTTATGTGCTTGTATGAATTAATTATGATTTTTACAAGTTATATTATGGATTAATTTTGTCTGATGAGAAATCGTTTCTCAGAATAATTTTGAATGTTGATCTGGTTTCTATAAGTGTTGTAGATCGTCTGGGTATTTTTTTCATAATTTTATGATGTATAGATTTTTTATTATGAATTTTTGAAGTTATTGTAATTAAATTCGTAATTAAATAAAGATATATGTATATATATGAATTGCATGTATATATATATGTTTGAATTGTCTGTGTAATCTGCTGTGTTGAATGGCACGGAAGAAGAGAAAAGGTACAGACAAAGAAACAGGTATGTCAGGCGGCGGCACAGGTTTCGAGAAAAGGCGGCTGATGCAGGAAAAAGAAAAAAAAAATAGGGGTGTAACGCATTCCCGGAATGCGTTACACACCTGTGCCGCATTCATGGAATGCGTTACACCCTTTAATGGCTTAAAAGGGGTGTAACGCATCACCGGAATACGTTACAGGGCTTGTAACGCGTTCCTGTAATGCGTTACAGCCCGTCTGTTGATTTTAAAATTGATTTTCTGGGAGTTTCGTAACTCCGTTTTGGGCGTGCAATATACCGTTGGATTCGTTTTTCCAAGACGGATCTAATGCAGTGATCAATTTTAGTTTATATTAAAGTTTTGAACTGTTTATATTCCATGAAGTGTTTTAAAGCTGTTTTTTGATCGTTTGAATTGATTTTAAATGCTTCTTGTGATACATAGAGATGTATATTACTTGTTCTAATGTGCTAGATGATGTAACATGTCTACCTTGATGTTTATTCATGTTGATATATGTGATATATGCTTAGTTTATCATGCGATGATAGATTTAGGTGAACTTAAATAAACATAAGGCGTTTGTTAGACAACCTAGTATAGTGAAATTGTTTCATAACCTTAATAATAATATTATGAATACAATCATGAGATTCTTGTGTTTATGAAACATGTAATTGAATATGAATTTTCGATATGAGAGAAAGGATGATTCTGTCAACAATAGATTTCTATCTGTAAAAAAGGGTTATTAAGTGACGCCTCTTGACAATGCTCCACCCGATCTGGGAATCATCTGATTATTGATTATTGATTTGAAATATTTAATTTAAAAGGAAGAATCTGTTTATAATATGATTATGATTGTAACGTAATATAATCCCTTTAAAATTAAATAATATCAAGTAGTAATTGGCCAATGACACAACGGGCTTGTATCGGTCATAGCCTTCCAACATGGAAGAAAGTAGTTCTTATTTTTGAATCATTGTTGTTTCGTGCCATAGCCGAGGGCTTTGATTTCAAAATAAGAAATACTTGTCTATTACATAGAGATGTGTACATTGAATAAGAATCTAAAGGTCGTTACGTGCCACAGCCGTGGGCCTTTGGGGACTGATTCAATTGTACGGAATGTTGGGTTAGACTTGACTTAGAATATTGAGTTTGTCGTGCCACAGCCGTGACTCAATTATTCAAGAGGCTAAAGTTTGATTAGGGAATAACATTAGATGTAATTGACAAGAGTTGTCTGCCTATTGAACATTACATGGCGTTTCGTGCCACAGCCGGGGTTGTGTAATGGAATGTAGGATCCCTATTCTCACTAGCATTATGAATGCTTAATTTTTTTATGTAGGGGGTTGAATAAATTAGGAAAACTAGTGGGAGCCACTTATGAATAAAGACCCGATTCATATAGTGTTTTGAAATGAAATCGAATATTTGCTAAGTGTTGTTATGTGTTTATCATTTATAGATTTACTTTGTACGTTATGTCTTCTGCACTATCACTCAGGAGCATACAAGATGCTCACAAATTGACTGGTCCTAATTATGCTGACTGGCTTCGAAACTTGAGAATTGTTCTCAGGATTGAGAAGCTGGAATACTTGATTGACTCACCTAAGCCTACTGAACCTGCTAGTGATGCACATAATGATGAACATGTTGTGTATCGTAAGTGGATAGATGATCTAAATGTTGCTCAATACATCATGCTAGCTTCCATGAACATTGAGCTACAGAAGCAACATGAGCATATGGATGCTCACACTATCCTCATGCATCTACAAGAGTTGTATGATGTGGCAGGGAGGACAGCTCAATATGAGATATCGAAGGAGTTGTTCGGTTGTAGGATGTCTGAGGGATCATCTGTGAATGACCATGTACTTAAGATGATCAATTTGATTGAACGTCTTGGACAACTTGGTTTTGCCATGGATGGGGAGCTGAGCCAAGACTTGGTCTTGCAATCGCTTCCGAGTTCGTTCTCGCAGTTTGTTGTGAACTTTCACATGAATAAGTTGGATGTCAGCCTGCCTGAACTCCACAACATGTTGAAGACTGCGGAATCGAATTTTCCCCCTAAGAAGAGTTCTGTTCTTCTAATTAATGAAGGTTCCAATCCTAAGAAAAAGAAGAGGAACTCTTCCAAGAAGAAGAAAGTAGGTGAGAAAATGCCGGTTCCACCAAAAGCTGAAGACCCCAAGAGCAAAGTTGTTTGCTTTCACTGTAACAAGGTGGGGCACTGGAAGAGGAACTACAAGGTTTACCTTGCAGAATTGAAGAAGAAGAAGGGTAGTGAGACTACCGCTTCTGATTCAGGTATGTTCATGATAGAAGTGAATATGTCATTAAATCAAATTTCTACTTGGGTATTAGATACCGCCTGTGGTTCTCATATCTGCAATTGTTGCAGGGACCAAGGAGAAGTAGGACTCTTGAGGAAGAGGAGGTGATTCTACTGATGGGAAATGGAGCAAGAGTTGCTGCTGAAGATGTAGAATCATTTCATTTACATAGGCCTACGGGCAAGACTATTGTTTGAAATAATGGTTATTTTGTTCCCTCGATTGTGAGGAATATTATTCCCATGTTAGACTTGGATGGATTTTCATTTATTATTGAGAATAATGAATGTTCTATTCTTAGAGATAATATTCTTTATGGACGTGGTACTTTAAATAATGGTCCGTATATATGTGACATAATTTACTTCAGATTGAACAAACTAATAAAAGAAAAGAGATGATGAAAATCTCACTTTATAGTGGCATCACAGTCTCCATTTAGTAGACATGGAGAGAGGGCTGCAAATTTACTAGGAATGGTACACACAGATGTATGTGGACCAATGTCTACGCAAGCCATGGGTGGATTTTCATACTTCATTACTTTCATAGATGATAGATCTGGATTCGGATATGTGTTTGATGAAACACAAGTCTGAGGCCTTTGAAAAGTTCAAAGAATATAAGTATGAAGTGGAGAAACAACCAAATATAGTATTATAACTCTTCGATCAGATCGAGGTGGTGAATACTTTAATGGAGTGTTTCTAGATTATCTCAAAATAAATGGTATAGTCTCCCAGTGGACTCCTCCAGATTGGTATCTGAAAGGAGAAATCAAACTATGTTAGACATAGTTCGGTCCATGATGAGCTATGCAAATCTTCCAGTATTCCTATGGGGTTATGCATTGAACTTGATGAAGTTCAAGAAGCACAAACTACTACGGATCAAGTGGAAACACCTGTTCTGACTAAACAACCTTTTGTGGAACAGCCCATTCATAGATCAGGGAGAGTGTCTCGCCAACCTGAGAGGTATTATGGCCTTGTCATTGAGAATGACAATGAGTTGTCTATCATTGATGATGACGACCCTGTGACCTATAGTGAGGCTATGAGTAGTGTTGACTCAGAGAAATGGCATAGTGCCATGAAATCCGGAATGGAATCTATGTATACGGTATACGAAAGATTGATTAGAGCAGATGGCCAGGTGGAGACCTTAAGGCCAGGATTTTGGTAAAAGGATTCAAACAAAGGCAATGGATTGACTTTAATGAAACCTTTTACCTGTAGCCCTGTTAAAATCAGTTCGAATTTTGCTTGCGAATGCTGCTTACTACGACTATGAAATCTGGCAGATGGCCAGATGGTTTTCATTCCAAGGGAAATGAAAACCTAGTGTATAAGCTGCTACGAACCATATGTGGTTTAGAGCAAGCTTCTCGAAAGATGGAACATTCGTTTTGATGAGACAATCAAAGAGTTTGATTTTATCAAAAACATAGATGAACCATGCGTCTACAAAAGGGTTAGTGGGAGCGCGATAACATTTCTTGTATTATATTATAATTGAGTTGACACACATAACAACATAGCAGACCCACTCACAAAGCTACTTATGAAAGTCACTTTGATCGTCATAAAGACAAGATGGGTATTAGATACCAGAGTGATTGGCTTTAGTACAAGTGGGAGATTGAAAGGAATATGTCCTAAGTCCAATCATGTATTAGGATTTAGGAGTAACTTTTATGTAATCTGTTTTGATTTCATTGATATTAATAAAAGACTTGTTTTGTTTTTATTACGGGCTTTATCTATTTAAGTGTTTAAATAAGATATACCATAGTTTAGAGTAAAGCTTTTTATGGATTATGATGAGATCATAATAGTGAGACCTAAAAGGATGATAACTCTAAACTTAAATAGTTCCTGGTCATAGGATTACTAACTGGTAATTAATAGTCCGCAAAGATCGGTACATACTATGCTTGCTTCATTATGAAGGATGTCTGTTCTCATAGACATTTGTGTGGTGACACTATAGCTAGTATGTAGGTGCTTATTATAGAATAAGTTCACTGAACATGACTCGCACAGCTGAACAACTGATGGAGTTCACTCACGTGTCAGCAGTTATTCACATAGTGATAGTTGTACAAGTATCCTTAGACTTGAGGTCATCATAGTCATCTTGTGTACACTGAACTATGCTTTGGTTTAGTTCTTAGTCTCCAGGGATAATTATTAGGGCTCTTCTGGGTATAGGAATTTGTACACGAAGATAGTGTATGATCAATAAAGGATCTACCCCTTCCAGTGAAGGAAGCGAATGTTCAAGGCTGATCCACTTATGCTAGTTCAGGAATCTCTGGCCAGAGTGAATGAAATTAGAAAGGAGTTTCTAATTTGCATAGAACTACGCATAGTAAATGGTAAGCAAGTGATTAAATTAGATAGGCTTGACACGAGATCCATGCCTTGTATTTAATCGGGACATTGTAGGGTAGAAGGAGTTTATTGTACGGTAACTATTCACTGAATAGGTTCTTGATATTCTAAGCAGTGAATTCATATTATCCGGATAGTCGCGATATGCTGAGAAGTATCCCTCACGATGTAGAATAAATGTGATTAATTAATTAATCATATTTAATAAATTAGAGAATTTATATAAATAATGATAAAATAGTTTTATTATTATTTATTTCTACTACCGGCTTAATATTGAACCTACAGGGTCACACCATAAAAAGAGAATGATTTAATGGTGGAGAAATTAATTAATAATGGCTAATAATTATTTATTTGTGAAATAAATAATTAATTGGCAAATTTAATAATTGATTAAATAAGATTTAATTGATTATAAATTAATTGAGAAAAGTTCTTAATATTATTAATTAAGGATTTAATTTTTGGAAATTAAATCAAGAGAGAGAATTATTTCTAAAGTGTTTAGAAAAAGGATTAATAATTAAAAGGTGTTTTAATTATTAATGAGAATAATAAATGGGATAATAATAATATTATTTATAGGAAAATTTCAGCTGCAAATTTTGCCTATAAATACACTATTATAGACCCTAATTTTATTCCAACCCACATCAAACCCGAAAACCCAAAAAGCTTGGAAAACCCAATTCTCTCCACCTCCTTCCTCCTCCTTAACATCGTTTTCTTGGTGGATATCGGTGGAGTGCTTCACACTTGAGGAGCAACTACTAAGGATCTCTGATCGTTATCTCCGAATTATTTTAAAAGGTTAGATTCGATCCCTCGAATTTTTATTCACGATTTATATGCTTTTATTCGGATTTTATATGTGTAAAGTGTTTTGCCATGCCCCCGCTGCGATTAAAATCCAACAATTTCTAAGACTCTTCTCTTGCCAGTCGAGTATTTTGACAGGTTGCTCCATAAATGACAGGTCTGCCTGAATTTCTACAGGTTCATATTCTATCACATGGCTAGCGTCAGGATTATACTTCTTAAGCAACGACACATGGAACACATTATGCACATGCTGATACTGAGGTGGTAAGGCCAACTCGTAGGCCACCTTCCCCACTTGACTCAAAATTTCAAAAGGACCTATATTTCTAGGTGTTAACTTCCCTTTCTTGCCAAATCTAGAAAACCCTTTTCTAAGCGACACCTTCAGCAAAACAGCTTCGCCAACTTGGAATCGAACATCCTTACGCGCTGGATCCGCATACTTCCTTTGTCTATCTTGAGCAGCAAGCAACCTTTTCTGAATTAACTTGACTGTGTCATGCAACTGTTGTACCAATTTCGAGCCGAGAATCCTTCCTTCTCCTACTTCATCCCAACTTGTCGGTGATCTACATTTTTGCCCGTACAAAGCTTCGTATGGTGGCATGCCAATACTGAAATGATAGCTATTGTTGTAAGAGAATTCAATCAATGGCAAGTGGTCGTCCCAACTTCCTACAAAATCGATTGCACAACTGCGCAACATGTCTTCGATCGTTTGAATTATCCTTTCGCTCTGACCATCAGTCTGCGGGTGGTACGCCGTGCTCATATTCAACTTCGTGCCAAGACTTTCTTGAAATTGCTTCCAGAATCTCGAGTTAAATCGGGGATCTCTGTTTGAAACTATCGATATGGGTACTCCATGCCTTAGTATGATTTCACGCACATACAGATGAACCAATTTGTCCAATGACGACTTCTCGTTAATTGGAAGGAAATGCGCTGACTTCGTAAGACGATCAACTATAACCCATATAGCGTCATGTCCGGATTTCGTTCGCGGTAGTCACACTATAAAATCCATAGCAATATTTTCCCATTTCCATTCTGGAATCTTTAGGGGCTGAATTAATCCGCTTGGTCGTTGATGTTCTGTCTTCACTTTCTGACAAGTATAACACTTCGCAACCCATTCTGCCACGTCTCGCTTCATATTTGGCCACCAAAAGTTCTACTTTAAGTCCCGATACATCTTGGTGCTTCCCGGATGGATTGAAAATTTTGAATTGTGGGCTTCTTGTAGGATTTTATTCTTCAATTCAGGTACATGAGGAACCCAAATTCTTGAGGAAAACCTTAGTATACCTTGTTCGTCCTTTTGAGTGCCAATCTCTTCTCCAGTCAACTGATTCTTCTCTTTCTCCATTACTTCTTCTTGACATTTCTTTATCCTTTCCACTAGTGTTGGCTGAAAAGTCATTGCACGACAAACTTCTTCAACTTTTCCACAATCACAGAGTTCCAGTCCAAATCTCTTGATCTCTTCAGTTAGTTCCTTTGCTGTTACCATCATATTCAATCTTTCATTCCTGCTTAGGGCATCGGCCACAACATTCGCCTTTCCTGGATGGTAATTTATCGAACAATCATAGTCCTTGATCAATTCCAGCCATCTCCTTTGCCTCATATTGAGCTCCTTCTGAGTGAAAATGTACTTTAAACTCTTATGATCTGTGTAGATTTCATACTTTTCTCCGTAGAGGTAATGTCTCCAAATCTTAAGTGCGAACACTATGGCGGCTAGTTCCAAGTCATGCGTCGGGTACTTCAACTCATGCGATTTCAACTGTCTTGACGCATACGCGATCACCTTACTGTGTTGCATTAACACATATCCCAATCCCTTATGTGAAGTGTCGCTGAATATCACAAAGTTTCCTTGGTCATCTGGAAGTACTAACACCGGAGCTGTTACCAATCTCTGTTTCAACTCTTGAAAGCTATCATCACATTCTACACTCCATTCAAACTTCTGATTCTTCCTGGTTAACTTGGTCAATGGCGTGGCGATTTTCGAAAAATCCTTGACAAACCTTCTATAGTATCCTGCCAATCCTAGAAAACTTCGCACTTCCGTAGGTGTCTTTGGCCTCTCTCAACTTATAACCGCCTCAATCTTTGCCGGATCCACTTTAACTCCTTCATTTCCAATGACATGCCCCAAAAATTGAACTTCCTTTAACCAAAACTCACATTTGGTAAACTTGGCATACAACTTCTCTTGACGAAGTATCTCCAATGCTATCCAGAGGTGCTGCTTATGTTCTTCTTCCGACTTAGAATAAATAAGGATGTCATCAATGAATACCACTACAAACTTGTCCAAATACTTCTTGAATACTCGATTCATCAGATCCACAAATGCGGCCGGGGCGTTAGTCAATCCAAACAGAATTACTAGAAATTCATAATGCCCATATCTGGTCCTGAATGTTGTCTTGAGAATATCTTCTTCCTTGATCTTTAATTGATGATATCCCGATCTCAGGTCAATTTTTGAAAAGCATTTTGCTCCCTTCAGCTGGTCAAAAAGGTCATCTATTCTTGGTAGCGGGTAGCGGTTCTTGATCATTACCTTATTCAACTCCCGATAATCTATGCAGAGCCGCATACTCCCATCTTTCTTCTTTACAAACAGAACAGGTGCTCCCCATGGCGACGTACTTGGCCGTATCACTCCCTTATCCAATAATTCTTGTAGCTGGCTCACCAACTCTTTCATTTCTACTGGTGCCATCCTATATGGGGCCTTTGAAACTGGTTCCGTGCCTGGAGCAAGGTTGATCTCGAACTCGATTTGTCGATCTGGTGGTAAGCCTGGTAGTTCATCTGGAAACACATCGGGAAACTCGTTAACTACGGGAATATCTTCTATGTTGGGACTGCCTTTTTCTGAATCCACTACATAAGCTAGGAATGACTCACAACCTTTTCTAAGTAACTTCTTAGCCTGGACGATTGTAAGAAATAGTTGCTCTTGCCTCTGCCCCTTAAATACTACCTTTTCTCCACTCTTCGTCTTTAAATACACTTTCTTGGTCTTACAATTAATCTAGGCTTTATTCTTCCCTAACCAATCCATTCCTAAAAGTATATCGAACTCTCCTAACTTGAAGAGTATCAAGTCAGCTGAAAACTTATACCCCGAAATATCAATCTCACACTTCGGACAGAATTGATTCACAAGAATCTTCTCTTGGTTCGTAATTACCACATTTACTACCTCGCTCATAATCATTTTATCAAATTGAAGTATATCAACAAAAGTTTCTGATATGAAAGATCTTGTCGCTCCCGAATCAATCAATACTTTAGCTTTGACATTATTGAGTAAAAGTGTACCTGCTATCACCTCAGAATTCTGAACAGCATCCTTCATCTTCAGATCGAATGTCCTTGTTGTTGCCTGCGGGGTTGGTGTAGGTGGTGGAGGTAATGCCAATACCTCAGCTGGATCGCTCGCACTGGTACTTGCCACATTCATTAGAGCTTTGACTGGTCCGGTTGTCTTGCACTCCCTAGCTATGTGTCCAGTCTTCCCACACTTGTAACACGTAACTCCTGGCTTCGGCATCTTGCACTCATTTGCCAAATGTCCCTTCTGGTTACACCTATAGCAGGTAATGCTCAGTTTATTGCACACTCCAGGGTGCCTTCTTCCATAGTGCTTGCATTCCGGTCTCTGGAACCTATTTTCTACAACTTGTCATTGGCTTTCCTGGTTGTTCCCCTTTGATTCTTGCCTTTTGCCCAAATTTCCCTTCTTTTCAAAATTTCCGCCCTTATGGAATCCGATCCTCTTTACATTCCGATCTTGTGAACTTTCGGCCTCAGACTTTTCTCCATAAAATGGAACTTTCCTCTTCTTGTTATCCCTTTCCTTCCTTGATTGCATCCTATTATTCTCAATCAGAGCAGCTTTCTGTACTACTCCCGCATAGGTTTCAAGTTCAAACATAGCCACTCTACCTCTGATCCAAGGCTCCAATCCTTGCTAAAATTTCTTCGCTTTTTCCTCCTCAGTGCTGGTATACTTTGTCACAAACCTTGACAACTCAGTGAACTTCTTCTCATACTCCAGTACAGTCATGTTCCCTTGCTTCAACTCAAGAAATTTAAGCTCCATCTGATTCTGCATGTACTTAGGGTAATACTTTTCCAGAAATAACTTCTTAAATCTCTCCCAAGAAACTTGCTGAGTTGCTTCCAAAGCTTTAACTGATTCCCACCAACAGATGACTTCGCCCTTCAAGAAGTAAGTAGCATATGGCATCTTCTGATCGTCTCCTAACTGTACCAACTCAAAAGCCCTTTCCATTTCCTTAATCCATGTGTTAGCAATTACTGGATCAGTGGTATCATGAAATGCCGGTGGATTCACATTCTGAAAAGCCTTGAAAGTGACAATTTGTCGAGGTGGTACTGGTGGCTCGGGTGGTTGGTGTGGTTCACGGTTATCTTGGTTTTTAATTCGTTGTTGAAGAGTTAGTTGTTGTTGAGCTATAACATTGGTTTGTTGTTGCAAAGTTTCCAGTAATCGAAGAATATTTGTGTTTGTGGTCGATGTGGTTGTTGGGTTCTTCTTTTTGGGAGGTATGATCCTGAAATAAGAGTTATGTCAAAACAGATATGAATGATAAAATAATTTGAGGGTATCGCATGGCATTCATATTCACATATGAGGTCAAGTTTCAAATTAAATAGATATGGTGATGCATATGAAGGCGTAAAAGAACAGTTGAGAGCAAATGGAACGATAGTGCATAATAATTGAAATTTAAAGGTCAAAATTCATAGGATTAGGACAAAGTCTGATTCTAGGAACAACATGCTTATTTAAGGGAGACAACTGGGAATTCTACGAAGTCTGATACAACAACTGTTGGATTTTAATCGCAGCGGAGGCATGGTAAAACACTTTTACACATACAAAATCCAAATAAAAGCATATAAATCGTGGTAAAAACATATGGATCGATTACTAACCTTTAATAGCAATCCAAAAGGCAACGATCGGAGATCCTTAAAAGCTGCTCCTCAAACGTGAAGCACTCCACCGGTATCCACCAAGAAAATGACGTTAAGGAGGAGGAGGAGGTGGAGAGAATTAGGTTTTTCTAAAAATTGGGGTTAGAATAAAAATAGGGTTTATAATAGTATATTTATAGGCAAAATTTTCAGCTGAAATTTTCCCATAAATATTATTATTATTATCCCATTTATTATTCTCATTAATAATTAAAACACCTTTTAATTATTAATCCTTTTTCTAAACACTTTAAAAATAATTCTCTCTCTCGATTTAATTTCCAAAAAATTAAATCCTTAATTAATAATATTAAGAACTTTTCTTAATTAATTTATAATCAATTAAATCTCATTTAATCAATTATTAAATTTGCCAATTAATTATTTATTTCACAAATAAATAATTATTAGCCATTATTAATTAATTCCTCCACCATTAAATCATTCTCTTTTTATGGTGTGACCCTGTAGGTTCAATATTAAGCCGGTAGTAGAAATAAATAATAATAAAACTATTTTATCATTATATATATAAATTCTCTAATTTATTAAATATGATTAATTAATTAATCACATTTATTCTACATCGTGAGGGATACTTCTCAGCATATCGCGACTATCCGGATAATATGAATTCACTGCTTAGAATACCTAGAACCTATTCAGTGAATAGTTACCGTAAAATAAACTCCTTCTACTCTACAATGTCCCGATTAAATACAAGGCATGGATCTCGTGTCAAGCCTATCTAATTTAATCACTTGCTTACCATTTACTATGCTCAGTTCTATGTAAATTAGAAACTCCTTTCTAATTTCATTCACTCTGGCCAGAGATTCCTGAACTAGCATAAGTGGATCAGCCTTGAACATTCGCTTCCTTCACTGGAAGGGGTAGATCCTTTATTGATCATACACTATCTTCGTGTACAAATTCCTATACCCAGTAGAGCCCTAATAATTGTCCCTGGAGACTAAGAACTAAACCAAAGCATAGTTCAGTGTACACAAGATGACTATGATGACCTCAGGTCTAAGGATACTTGTACAACTATCACTATGTGAACAACTGCTGACACGTGAGTGAACTCCATCAGTTGTTCATTTGTGCGAGTCATGTTCAGTGAACTTATTCTATAATAAGCACCTACATACTAGCTATAGTGTCACCACACAAATGTCTATGAGAACAGACATCCTTCATAATGAAGCAAGCATAGTATGTACCGATCTTTACGGATTATTAATTACCAGTTAGTAATCCTATGATCAGGAACTATTTAAGTTTAGAGTTTTCATCTTTTAGGTCTCACTATTATGATCTCATCATAATCCATAAAAAGCTTTACTCTAAACTATGGTATATCTTATTTAAACACTTAAATATATAGAGCCCGTAATAAAAACAAAACAAGTCTTTTATTAATATCAATGAAATCAAAACAGATTACATAAAAAGTTATTCCTAAATCCTAATACATGATTGGACTTAGGACATATTCCTTTCAATCTCCCACTTGTACTAAAGCCAATCACTCTGGTATCTAATACCCATCTTGTCTTTATGACGATCAAAGTTACTTTCATAAAGTAGCTTTATGAGTGGGTCTGCTATGTTGTTATGTGTGTCAACTCTAATTCAATATAACACAAGAAATGTTATCGCGCTCCCACTAACCCTTTTGTAGACACATGGTTCATCTACGTTTTTCATAAAACCAAACTCTTTGATTGTCTCATCAAAACGAATGTTCCATCTACGAGAAGCTTGCTTTAAACCACATATGGTTCGCAGCAGCTTACATACTAGGTTTTCATTTCTCTTGGAAAGAAAACCATCTGGCTAATTTCAGATCTCATAGTTGTAGTAAGCAGCAATCGCAAGCAAAATCCGAACTGATTTTAACAGGGCTACAGGTAAAAAGTTTGATCAAAGTCAATCCATTGCCTTTGTTTGAATTTTTTGCCCAAAAGCCTGGCCTTAAAGGTCTCCACCTAGCCATCTGCTCTAATCATTCTTTTGTATCCCGTATACATAGATTTCATTCTGGATTTCATGGCACTATGCCATTTCTCTGAGTCAACACTACTCATAGCCTCATTATAGGTCACAGGGTCGTCATCACAATGATCGACAACTCATTGTCATTCTCAATGACAAGGCCATATTACCTCTCAGGTTGGCGAGACACTCTCCCTGACCTACGAATGGGCTGTTCCACAGAAGGTTGTTCAGTCAGAACAGGTGTTTCCACTTGATCCGTAGTAGTTTATGCTTCTTGAACTTCATCAAGTTCAATTTTTCTCTCACTGTTTCCTTCAAGGATAAAATCCTTTTCCAAGAAGGTAGAATGTCTGGAGACAAACACCCGATGATCGGTGTAAAAGTAATACCCTAAATTCTCTTTAGGATATCCCACAAAACTACATTTTACGGATCGATATTCCAGCTTATCTGGGTCAACTTACTTGACATAAGCTGGACATCCCCAAATCTTAACGTGTTTAAGACTCGGTTTCCTTTCTTTCCATATCTCATACGGAGTTTGAGGAACAGATTTGGAAGGCACCTTATTTAGTAAATATG
This sequence comes from Apium graveolens, assembly GCF_009905375.1. Lineage (NCBI taxonomy): Eukaryota > Viridiplantae > Streptophyta > Magnoliopsida > Apiales > Apiaceae > Apium > Apium graveolens. Next base: position 1,418,590 of record NC_133647.1, on the reverse strand, counting down.
CTGAGGTTTCCAATGCATAACCCCATAGGAATACTGGAAGATTTGCATAGCTCATCATGGACCGAACTATGTCTAACAAAGTTCGATTTCTCCTTTCAGATACCAATCTGGAGGCGTCCACTGGGAGACTATACCATTTACTTTGAGATAATCCAGAAACTCTCCATTCAAGTATTCACCACCTCGATCTAATCGAAGAATTATAATAGTATGTTTGGTTTGTTTCTCCACTTCATACTTATACTCTTTGAACTTTTCAAAGGCTTTAGACTTGTGTTTCATCAAACACATATCCGAATCTAGATCTATTATCCATAAAAGTAATGAAGTATGAAAATCCACCCATGGCTTGCGTAGACATTGGTCCACATACATCTGTGTGTACCATTCCTAGAAAATTTGTAGCCCTCTCTCTATGTCTACAAAATGGAGACTGCAGTGCCACAATGAAGTGAGATTTTCATCATCCCTTTTCTTTTATCATTTTGTTCAATCTGAAGTAAATTATGTCACATTTATACAGACCATTATTTAAAGTACAATGTCCATAAAGAATATTATCTCTAATAATAGAACATTCATTATTCTCAATAATAAATGAAAATCCAGCCAAGCCTAACATGGAATAATATTCCTCACAATCGAGGGAACAAAATAACAATTATTTAAAAAACAATAGTCTTGCCCGTAGGCATATGTAAATGAAATGATTCTACATCTTCAGCAGCAACTCTTGCTCCATTTCCCATCAGTAGACACACCTCCTCTTCCTCAAGAGTCCTACTTCTCCTTAGTCCCTGCAACAAATTGCAGATATGAGAACCACAGGCGGTATCTAATACCCAAGTAGAAATTTGATTTAATGACATATTCACTTCTATCATGAACATACCTGAATCAGAAGCGGTAGTCTCACTACCCTTCTTCTTCTTCAATTCTGCAAGGTAAACTTTGCAGTTCCTCTTCCAGTGCCCCACCTTGTTACAGTGAAAGCAAACAACTTTGCTCTTGGGGTCTTCAGCTTTTGGTGGAACCGGCATTTTCTCACCTACTTTCTTCTTCTTGGAAGGGTTCCTCTTCCTTTTCTTAGGATTGGAACCTTCACCAATTAGAAGAACAGAACTCTTCTTAGGGGGAAAATTCGATTCCGCAGTCTTCAACATGTTGTGGAGTTCAGGCAGGCTGACATCCAACTTATTCATGTGAAAGTTCACAACAAACTGCGAGAACGAACTCGGAAGCGATTGCAAGACCAAGTCTTGGCTCAGCTCCCCATCCATGGCAAAACCAAGTTGTCCAAGACGTTCAATTAAATTGATCATCTTAAGTACATGGTCATTCACAGATGATCCCTCAGACATCCTACAACCGAACAGCTCCTTCAATATCTCATATCGAGCTGTCCTCCCTGCCACATCATACAACTCTTGTAGATGCATGAGGATAGTGTGAGCATCCATATGCTCATGTTGCTTCTGTAGCTCAATGTTCATGGAAGCTAGTATGATGCATTGAGCAACATTTGCATCATCTACCCATTTACGATACACAACATGTTCATCATTATGTGCATAACTAGCAGGTTCAGTAGGCTTAGGTGAGTCAATCACGTATTCCAGCTTCTCAATCCTGAGAACAATTCTCAAGTTTCGAAGCCAGTCAGCATAATTAGGACCAGTCAACTTGTGAGCATCCAGTATTCTCCTGAGTGATAGTGCAGAAGACATAATGTATATTGTAAATCTGTAAATGATAAACACATAACAACACTTAGCAAATATTCGATTTCATTTTAAAACACTATATGAATCGGGTCTTTATTCATAAGTGGCTCCCACTAGTTTATCTAATTTATTCAACCCCCTACGTGAAAAATTAAGCATTCATAATGCTAGTGGGAATAGGGATCCTACATTCCATTACACAACCCCGGCTGTAGCACGAACCGCCATGTAATGTTCAATAGGCAGACAACTCTTGTCAATTACATCTTATGTTATTCCCTAATCAAACTTTAGCCTCTTGAATAATTGAGTCACGGCTGTGGCACGACAAACTCAATATTATAAGTCAAGTCTAACCCAACATTCCGTACAATTGAATCAGTCCCCAAAGGCCCACGGCTGTGGCACGTACTGACCTTTAGATTCTTATTCAATGTACACATCTCTATGTAATAGACAAGTATTTCATATTTCGAAATCAAAGCCCTCGGCTGTAGCATGAACCGACAATGATTCAAAAATAAGAACTATTTTCTATCATGTTGGAAGGCTATGACCGACACAAGCCCGTTGTGTCATTGGCCAATTACTACTTGATATTATTTAATTTTAGAGGGATTATATTACGTTACAATCATAATCATATTATAAAGAGATTCTTCCTTTTAAATTAAATATTTCAAATCAATAATCAATAATCAGATGATTCCCAGATCGGGTGGAGCATTGTCAAGAGGCGTCACTTAATAACCCTTTCTTACAGATAGAAATCTGTTGTTGACAGAATCATCCTTTCTCTCATATCGAAAATTCATATTCAATTACGTGTTTCATAAACACAAGAATCTCATGATTGTATTCATAATATTATTATTAAGGTTATGAAACAATTTCACTATACTAGGTTGTCTAACAAACGCCTTATTTTCATTTAAGTTCACCTAAATCTATCATCGCATGATAAACTAAGCATATATCACATATATAAACATGAATAAACGTCAAGGTAGGCATGTTACATCATCTAGCATATTGGTCTAAGCATTATACATCTCTATGTATCACATGAATCATTTAAAAGCAGTTAAAACAGTTAAAAAACAGCTTTAAAACACTTTCGGAAATATAAACAGTTCAAAACTTTTATATAAACTAAAATTTGATCACTCCATTAGATCCGTCTCGGAAAACGAATCCAACGATATATTGCATGCCCAAAACAGAGTTATGAAACTCCCAGAAATCAAATTTAAAAATAACAGACGGGCTGTAACGCATTACAGGAACGCATTACTAGCTCTGTAACGCATTCCGGTGATGCGTTACGACCCTTTTAAGCCATGAAAAGGTGTAACGCATTCCGTGAATGCGCCACAGGGTGTAACGCAATCCCGGAATGCGCGACACCCCCGCGCGCGCGTGAGCCACACGCGCCTGCAGCAGCCGCCGTGTCTGTCTTTCTCGAACGCCGCGCCTGACAGTTCTGTACCTTTGCTTTGCTTGCATTCAACAGTGAAAGCATACAACAGCAGATATATACTCAACAGATGTATATACATACATACTAACAATTTATATATATATATATGATTATTTAAATACGAATTTAATTACAACAACTTCAAAAATTCATAATAAAAAATCTATACATCATAAAATTATGAAAAAAATACCCAGACGATCTACAACACTTGTAGAACCCAAATCAACATTCAAAATTATTCTGAGAAATGATTTCTCATCAGACAAAATTAATCCATAACATAACTTGTAAAAATCATAATTAATTCATACAAGCACATAAAATTCTGAAATTTTTACCACATATCTATATGCATACAACCTATGCTCTGATACCAATGTTGGATTTTAATCACAGCGGAGGCATGGTAAAACACTTTTACACATACAAAATCCAAATAAAAGCATATAAATCATGGTAAAAACATATGGATCGATTACTAACCTTTAATAGCGATTCAAAAGGCAACGATCGGAGATCCTTAGCAGCTGCTCCTCAAACGTGAAGTACTCCACCGGTATCCACCAAGAAAACGACGTTAAGGAGGAGGAGGAGGTGGAGAGAATTAGGTTTTTTTAAAAATTGGGGTTAGAATAAAAATAGGGTTTATAATAGTATATTTATAGGCAAAATTTTCAGCTGAAATTTTCCCATAAATATTATTATTATTATCCCATTTATTATTCTCATTAATAATTAAAACACCTTTTAATTATTAATCCTTTTTCTAAACACTATAAAAATAATTCTCTCTCTTGATTTAATTTCCAAAAAATTAAATCCTTAATTAATAATATTAAGAACTTTTCTTAATTAATTTATAATCAATTAAATCTCATTTAATCAATTATTAAATTTGCCAATTAATTATTTATTTCACAAATAAATAATTATTAGCCATTATTAATTAATTCCTCCACCATTAAATCATTCTCTTTTTATGGTGTGACCCTGTAGGTTCAATATTAAGCCGGTAGTAGAAATAAATAATAATAAAACTATTTTATCATTATTTATATAAATTCTCTAATTTATTAAATATGATTAATTAATTAATCACATTTATTCTACATCGTGAGGGATACTTCTCAGCATATCGCGACTATCCGGATAATATGAATTCACTGCTTAGAATACCTAGAACCTATTCAGTGAATAGTTACCGTACAATAAACTCCTTCTACTCTACAATGTCCCGATTAAATATAAGGCATGGATCTCGTGTCAAGCCTATCTAATTTACTCACTTGCTTACCATTTACTATGCTCAGTTCTATGTAAATTAGAAACTCCTTTCTAATTTCATTCACTCTGGCCAGAGATTCCTGAACTAGCATAAGTGGATCAGCCTTGAACATTCGCTTCCTTCACTGGAAGGGGTAGATCCTTTATTGATCATACACTATCTTCGTGTACAAATTCCTATACCCAGTAGAGCCCTAATAATTATCCCTGGAGACTAAGAACTAAACCAAAGCATAGTTCAGTGTACACAAGATGACTATGATGACCTCAAGTCTAAGGATACTTGTACAACTATCACTATGTGAACAACTGCTGACACGTGAGTGAACTCCATCAGTTGTTCAGCTGTGCGAGTCATGTTCAGTGAACTTATTCTATAATAAGCACCTACATACTAGCTATAGTGTCACCACACAAATGTCTATGAGAACAGACATCCTTCATAATGAAGCAAGCATAGTATGTACCGATCTTTGCGGATTATTAATTACTAATTAGTAATCCTATGATCAGGAACTATTTAAGTTTAGAGTTTTCATCTTTTAGGTCTCACTGTTATGATCTCATCATAATCCATAAAAAGCTTTACTCTAAACTATGGTATATCTTATTTAAACACTTAAATAGATGGAGCCCGTAATAAAAACAAAACAAGTCTTTTATTAATATCAATGAAATCAAAACAGATTACATAAAAAGTTATTCCTAAATCCTAATACATGATTGGACTTAGGACATATTCCTTTCAACAACATGAAAAGGTAAATGGAAAGAACTAAGGCTTCACTCCATCTGAACGGGGCTTTGTAGTCTTCTCCTCTCGAAGTGTCTTCACAATACTCTGGAGCTCATCTGCCACCATCTGAATGACATACTGGCTGGTGCGGTCCCGGTCCGCTGGCATCTCCTCAAGCTTAGTATTGACATACTGAACCAAGGTCTCAAGTCTCACAGTCATCTGCTCCTTGGGCTTCCCTTCATAGTTTCGGTTGTCCGGGTACACATTCTTAAGTCGGTCTATCAGTCGGTCATACTTGCCCTGAAGCATATCGAACTCACGCCTCAACTCAGCATACACGGAGAAAGCAATAGTGTCGTCCGACCCAGAGGAATAAGAGGAGTATTAATAATAAATTTACTTAACCTACTCTCTCGCATATTATCTATAGCCTATACATATATCCTATAACCTATTTGGGCTGTCCAGGGATAAAGAGTCCAAAAAGAAACAGGAATTGTCACACCCCCAACTTAACAAACATAATATATAACTATTACAATATTTAAAAGAAAGTAAATATAACCAAATCCAAGATCTTACAGTTTAGGGTTTGGAACAGCCCAACACTACCATCTATTACAACTGATTTTAATATTGAATCCTCACACATAACTATCTCTTATTCTACCTGAGCTCGAACATATGCGTCAGCGTCACAGGTCTTACGGGCGGTCTGCTTGAATCTAACCATAGCTGCTAGCTGTAATATCAGGGTAAGCAAGGAGTGAGCTAAATGTTCAACAAGTGCTAAATAATATGATACAAAACATAAATCGAGATATATATTAAAGAATGTGAAGACGTAACCAATAATAACAAGAGATAAAACTTTGGGTGATGGCATCATTTGCTTGTATCAAAACATTATCAAAATCATATCTTAATCAAAATCATTTTATGACACTACGAATTACAGCCGGTGATCAGCCGCGAAGTAATCCCGAACCCTCGCTGGGTTCTAAAACATTAATGGGATCCCTAGGAAACTTTTAAGCCTAATATAAGTGTGGAAAGGACTCGCGTCTCAGTCCAGATCCACTATTCAAAGAAAACATGTATCCCCCTTTGGGACTGAAAATCCACATTTTAATTATTTTAAAAACAGATGCCGATTTATGACAAAATAAACATTTTATCAAGGGATTATAGATCAACTTGAAATACTGGAAATATGATACTAAATCTAGGGCCATGATCCACTAATCTTTACTCTAGTAGGGTAACTAAAAGGTTTTCATATATAAAACTTGGACAAGGAATTTTAGTGAGACCATTGGGTATTATGAAGGGGTAATGCCAAACTAGGCTTAAAGCAACGGTTTCTCGACAAGGTGCAAGTGCTCGATCATCAAGAAGATAAACTTCATGAATACTAAGGGTATTAAGGTATGAAGAAATGATCTTTAACTCAGGATATATCAGAATTGTCGAGCTTTAGGATAAGAAAGAGGGGTATCAATCAATTAGGAACATCTTTGATGAATGTCTGACTTTTAGGTATCAAGGTAAGGTTCTATAAGGGTTTAAGCATCAGGATGAGATATCAATACTTAGGAATCATTAGCATGTTAATCAAGAGGATCACCAAATGTTGTAACAACTCTTTATTTTAATCATGGCATTCAAATTACTTTAACATACTATCATGATAAGACTTTTGAACTACTTGCAATACGTACTCGAGGGTTCATGGCATTTCTATATGATTCAAAGATAAACATAAGATACGCGTGATACAAATATATCAAAAGGACTCAGGATAGTTGCATCAATATATATGAACTATTTGTAGTGAATACGAAAGACAAGTTGAATCATTTGCCTTGAGAAAGGCTGGTCTGGTCTGACTGGTAGGAGCAACTGGAAGCTTCACTCGACCTTTATGGCAAGTTTAACCTCGTCTTGAGATCCTACATAAATAATAATAATCCTCATTATAATATATTCTCACCAACTTAACCTATTTACAACCCGAATTTAAACACGAATGGCACTTAGGCCTATATGCACTTAATTTATATTCACCTTCAAAATATATTTGCACACAAAGCCACATATACTCACATATCATATTTTAATACCAAATAATACCACATACACCATAATGCAACACTAGGCTTGGATGATCTCGACTCACAACTTAAGTCACTTAGTCACTATACTAGACAGAGTCTCCAAATTTTGGCTTCCTAACTCGATGTGCCTTTACTAAACTATTCAAGACCTACTGACCCTCACTTGGGCCTTATGCTCTACTGACTTTATACTATCTTACAACCATGGTGGTCCACCTAAATCTCACTCCTAAGTGTTCTAAAACTATGTGATAAGTGAAAGTGCTCACTGGTGTAAATTTCAGAATGACATCTATGGTTTCTTAAGTGCATTAGACACCCTTAAACTACAAGTTTTCCTCCAAAACTCTTACAAAAGACTCTCCTGACATTACGGCATCTTCTAAACTTGATGTGGCTCAAGGGCCTGGCTTGGGCCTCTTGGGCCTAAGCTTAATGTCCATGGTTCCCCTGTTTTTCTGGGCAGAAAACACCCTGACTTGAATTAACTTGTGACACATGGTTCTAACTTATATCCCATGAACTATGGCCGGGAAAACTTCTCTGACACTCCCTCTAACTAAGGCCCAACAGGGCCTGATGAGGGCCTACTCATGACATGGTCAAATCTCCCTATTTCTAAGTTGCAACAAAACTGTTCCCTGCTGGACAGATTTTGTTATTCCACTTGTGCACCAAACCAAATGACATGCAAACCTCCAACCAACTCCTAAAACCTTTTATATACTCCTAATACTAACTTCTGGTGGCTTGGACCTCAAAGTGCACATCAATGACATGGTCAAACTCAACCACCAACAACCCAATAACCAAACCAAGACTTAAACATGGTGATCTACTGAACTAACTCCCTTAAACTCAAAGTAATCTTGGTGGAGATCATCCTTACCTAAGGTGCATCATGGCAAAACAAAGGAAATCACATTTCACAACTCACAAATCATCAAGTTTTTGAAAATAACAAGTTGTGTATTTTTATAAAATATATACACGAATTATTACCATTCATCAAGGAGCACTAATCAAGATTAACACCTTATCCCTACTGAAATTAAAGCTTACTAACAAAATCTTTCCAAATGATCAAAATCTTCTAACATTCTAAGAGAAATCCACATGCATGCATAAGTTCGAGTTTTACAAACCAAAACAACATATTTTATAAATATATTCTATCATGGAATTGACATGCAAGCCTAGCATAAAATATATCTAGATGATCACTTAGCATGCAAAGAGTTTCATCAAGTTTTCACTATAAAATTCATGTCATTACCACATAAACATACAAGAATTGAACAAAGCAACAAGTATGATCTCAAGGACCATTCATTCGGCTCCCTTAAGGTCATGGCCGAATGAAATGGAAGGGAAATGGCCATTCAACATCAAGAGTTTCTTCCTCAAGACTTGGCATTTCACCATTCCTTGTAGTCCTCTCAAAAACAACCTTAAATCCATAAGAATCAAGATTGTACTTTGAGTCCAACTAAAACCTTGACATGCAACCTTAAAACTTAAACTTTTTACTCAAAACTCTTTGAAATATATATGGACATCATGTAGGGAGTAAGATTACTTGAATATAAGATGGATGTTTGAGAGAAAGAATGCAGAAAAGAAAGGGAATGGGGGCTTCGGCTATGGTGATTGCCGAGAGGGAGAAAAAGCCGAGAGGTGAGGGAGGAGGGAGGGAGGAGAGAGTGAGGGTGGAGTTTGGAGTGGGGTGAATGATCACAACACTTTGCACTTTGGGTTTTTATGATTTTGATTGATTGAAATAAGTGAGTGGAAATGAGAATTGACAAGATTAACCTTCCAACATACTAAGACCATTTTGCATGCAAGGACAAAGGAGTAATTTGGTTAGCAAGATGAGAGTTAGTGGGGTTGTAATTGTCCTTTTTAGCCCTTAGTTGTATAGAAGAGAGTTTGCATGCAAGGATATTCATGTAATTTGATAATTATCAAGCAACAATTTTCAAAGATTTATTTTTATATAATAAAATAAAAGTTCGAAAATTATAAAATTTATACCATAAAATAATTTGGAATTTTAGAAATTTTATAAAACCACTTTCAAAATTTGTGAACAAAGTATCTTTTAAAAAAAATTCTTCAAGGCTTAGTATATTCCTTATAAATCAAAAATAAAGGAAATAATTAAACTTTACTTCGAAAAATCATGTACTATACTTAAAAATTTTATAATGCAGAAATTCTCACTAACACAAACGCGCAATCATTGAACATATTTACTTTTGACATTAATATTATATCAAAACCACAAATAATATTACACGAAAAATGCTGGTCGTAACAGGAATAGTAAGCAAGGTATTTCTAAAGATTCCAACTATAAGGTTACTCCCAATGCTCCTAGAAAACCTGTTTTAACTGTGGTAATACTAATCATCTTGCTATAGATCGTAGGAGGAGTAAGAAAAAGAAATTTTTTATTCCTGAGTCTGATGTTAGCGGTAGATTAGTATTGTATAAACCACAAAATCCTTGTTTTCATTGTGGTAGTAGTTGGCATTCAATTTACACTTGTAGTTCTTATCATAAGTTGTATCACATTTTCTATGAACCTTTGCCAAAATTCAATAAAACTGCTTATGTGTTTAATACTGCTAGTTCTACTAAATCTACTTCTGATAAGACAAATTATGTCAAATCAAATGGAAAACTGTCAGAAATGATTCTGAATCACGAAAACTTAAGTTGTTCAAAAGAAGGGCCCAACAAGTATGGGTTCTTAAAAATCATTCTAATTAATTATCTCTCTGAATGCAGGGTAACAGGAAAAACATTCTTGTCTTGGACAGTGGATGTTCAGGACATATGACTTGAAATAAAACCTTGTTAGAATTTGAGAGGAAGGCTGGCCCGGATGTATCTTATGGGGATGGAAACATAAGACACACTCTGGGATATGGCAACTTGATAATTGGAAAGGTGGTAATAGAAAATGTGGCCTTGGTAGAAGGATTGAAGCATAACCTTGAGCATCAGTCAGATTACTGACAAAGGTTATCATGTGGTCTTCTATGACTCTCACAGTGAAGTTGTTCACATCAAGACAAAGAAAGTTGTCTTGAAAGGATACAGATATGGTGACATCTATGAAGCAAGGTTACATGAAAGTCGTGAGAAGGAAACTACTTTCCTTATCTCTAAGGCATCAGTAGATGAAAGCTGGAATTGGCACAAGAAAATCTCACGTCTCAACTTTAATTCTATCAATAAACTTGCCAAGAAGGAGCTAGTAAGAGGATTACCAAATATTCTATACTCATCTGATGGTCTTTGTGATGCTTTCCAAAAGTCCAAACAAAGAAGAGTGTCCTTCAAAAGCAAAACAGAATTCTTCATCACTGAACCATATCACATGTTACACTTGGATCTTTTTGGACCAGTGAACATAATGTCTATCAACAAGAAAAGGTACACACTTGTAATTGTTGATGATTTCACTAGATGTTCCTGAGTTTATTTTCTACATAGGAAGGATGAAACTCCAGAAATTATTCTGGATCATATAAAGCAAATTGAAAATGGAACAAATTTCAAAGTGGAAATTCTGAGAAGTGATAATGGCACTGAGTTCAAGAACTCAAAGATAGAGGAAGTTTGCAGGTACAAAGGTATACAACAACAATTCTCAGATTCTGGTACACCTCAACAAAATGGTGTTATTGAGAGGAAAAACAGAACCTTGATTGAAGCTGGAAGGACTCTGCTAGAAGAAGCCAAATTACCCACTTACTTCTGGGCTGAAACAGTAAACACAGCCTATTATACTCAGAATATCTCTCTGATAAATAGATATGGAGTTACTCCTTATCAGATGCTAAAAGAAAAGAAGCCAAGTTTGAAACATCTTCATATATTTGGATATAAGTGCGTTATTCTGAGAACTCACACTGATCAGCTAGGAAAATTTGAATCAAAAGCTGATGAAGGAATCTTTGTTGGTTATTCACCATCAAGAGCATACAAATTTTTCAATCTGAGAACAAATACTGTGGTTATCTCCATCAATGTGTCTTTTGATGATAAAAGGATTCCTGGTTTTGAAGAAGACTCTCATAAAAGTTTGATCTTTTCAAATGAAAATGCTCTGTTGGAATCTTCATCAGACTCTAATAAATCATCAACTACTGATGATCTAAATCCTGATACTCCTTCAGATCCTGAAGATGATCAATGTATTAATGAACCTGCACATATTGAGGGGGAGAAATTGTAAGGTTCAACTGACAGTACTAACACTGAAGAATCAACTCAAGGTTATTCTCAATCTAGTCAGTCAAAATCTAATGCTGATTCAATATCAAGTGAGCATGAGTCAAGTTTCAATACTTCATCAGGAGACAACAACACTGATTCAGGGGGAGCCTCAAATGCATTTGATGAGTCACATGATTCAGGGGGAGCATCTAGCTCAAGAAGGACATTTCCTCATGCCATAAAATGGACCAAAGATCACACTCATGATCCGATCATTGGAAATCCTGATGAAGGTGTACAGAAAAGAAGTGCAACTCAAAATGAATGTCTATATCACAATCTACTTTCAAAAGAAGAGCCAAAGAAAGTAGAATATGCACTTAAGGATTCAGACTGGGTCATAGCTATGCAAGAAGAGTTGAATGAGTTCGAAAGAAATCAAGTATGGAAGCTGGTGCCTAGACCTAAAAACAGGTCAATTGTAGGCACAAAGTGGATCTTTAGAAATAAAACTGATTCTGATGGAACCATTGTCAGAAACAAGGAAGGGTTAGTGGCTAAAGGATATTCTCAACAGGAAGGCATTGACTATGATGAAACATTTGCTCCTGTTGCTAGGCTGGAAGCAATCAGAATTTTTTTGGCAAATGTTGCACACAAGAAATTCAAAGTCTTTCAGATGGATGTCAAGAGTGCATTTCTCAATGGAGAACGTGAAGAAGAAGTCTATGTTGAACAGCCATCAGGTTTTGTGGATCCTAAACATCCTGACTATGTTTATAGACTTGACAAAGCACTCTATGGACTAAAGCAAGCACCTAGAGCATGGTATGAGACCCTTTCTCAGTTTCTACTTGAAAGTGGATTCAAAAGAGCTACAATAGATAAAACTTTATTCTATCTAAAGAAAGGTAAAGATTTTCTTTTAGTTCAAATTTATGTGGATGATATCATTTTTGGATCAACTAATCAAAAACTGTGTGATAAGTTCTCAAAGTTGATGCAATCAAGATATCAAATGAGTATGATGGGAGAGATGAGCTATTTCTTGGGGTTGAAAATTAAACTGACTGATAATGGCATCTACATTAATCAGTCCAAGTGCACAAAGAATCTGTTAAAAAGGTTTAATATGCAAGAAAGTGCAACTGCAACTACTCCTATAGCAACTGCTACAAAGCTTGATCTTCATGAAGGTATAGCAGTTGATGTCACAAACTACAGAGGTATGATTGGTTCTCTTTTGTACCTAACGGCGAGTAGGCCAGATATTATGTTTGCCACATGTTTGTGTGCAAGATTTCAGGAAAATTCTAGGGAACCACATCTTATTGCAGTTAAGAGAATCTTTAGGTATCTCATGGGCACTACATCACTTGGTCTATGGTATGCAAGGGAAGCTGATTTTGAATTATATGGATATTCAGATGCTGACTTTGCTGGATGTAAAATAGACAGGAAGAGTACCTCTGGAAGTTGTCAGTTTTTAGGAGGAAGATTAGTCTCATGGTTCAGTAAGAAGCAGAAATCCATTTCTACTTCAATTACTGAAGCTGAATATATTGCAGCTGGAAGCTGCTGTGCTTAGCTACTTTAGATGAGGAACCAGCTGATGGACTATGGATTATCATTTTCTAAAATTCCTATTTATTGTGATAATCAAAGTGCTATTGATATGAAAGGAAACTCAGTGCAACTGTAATAACCCCAATTTTTGAGAAATTTTGAAACCCTTATGAATAGTGTTTTTGCTGAACGAGAAAACTTTTCATGCCACGCTATGTAGGGGTTCTGTTATTGATCTTATGGGATATTATTAGTACTCTATGTGGTATATAAGTGTATGTAAAGATCGTCAGAATCCAATTCCGAACACTTTGATTTTTCCCGGAAATCCACAAGATACGGAGAGAATTGAGTATAAGGTAACAGGATAAAAAGGATTTAAATTAAAGGATTATAGGAGAGGATCATAAAAGGAATACAATATATTGAGAAAGGTTAAGGGAACCTAAGTAATAAGATCCCGGGTATGATCCCTCAAACGATAAACGAAAACGAAAGTTAAGCGAACCGTATAACAGATCAGCGGTCATTAGGCAAACGATTAGGAAGTTAATCAAAGGGATTAGTGGGAATGATGTCATCCAACCAATAGAAAGAGGACAAGGAGGGGAGGATTACATCATGAGGATGACATAGGCATGACAAGAAAGGAAGGAGATGTGGTGACTTTTTAACCACACAAAATCAAGGGCAACTAGGTAATTTACTAAATCAAACACAAAAACAATCCAACCAAGCCAAGCAAATCATTTTCATCAAAACACAAAAACCATTCTCTCATCCAAGCAAGCTTGCTCTCGGCTTTTACTATTGCAAATGGAGGAGAAATTCAAAATCAAAGATCCAAGCTTCCTAAATTGGTGAGTTAATTCCCTAATCATCTTCATGCTTAGTTAGGACTATATCATGAGTTTAAGCCATTAATTCCTTCTTAATCTTCTTCATTTAATCAAAGAAGAAGACTATGAATAGTGTTTTCAAGTTTTTAACTTGAAGTTTTTCTTGTTTTCTTGAAGATCCAAGCATTCTTAAGACTTCTCAAAGCTTCTTAAGGCTTTCTAGCTCCTCCCACCACTTCAAGGAAGGTATACCATCTCCAAACCCTAGATTCCTATATATTATAAGTTGATTTTGATTAGTAGGATGCTATTGTAGCTTGTTGTTGTGATTTAGAGTTTGGGATTTGAAATGGTAGTGAAATGGAATGGTGAATGTTGTGGTTTTGATTAAAAGGACTTAAGTATGATTAAAGTTAAGCTTAGGCATAAGTATGAATGATTAAATTGAATTGGTTGGGGTTGTTATGATGTGATAAGGATGGATGTTGGTTGTATGTTGGATTTGAGGTTGTTTTGGAATGGGTTTGAATGGTTTAAAATATTGGAAATCGCGTAAACATAGCCATCGTAACGTCCGATTTTCTTTGGACTGTTTTTGTGCATAACATTAGGACCCGAGAACCCCCTGCTAGATTATGACCACTGCCATGTTTAGATAGCTCATGTTACGAGCTTCGTTTTGATATGTAGTTCGTTCGATTCCGATGCACGGTTTAGGAGAAACGACCGTTTCAAGTAACGGCGTTTCGCGAACGAAACTTTTCCCCTCGCCTTACTTTGAAACATAGGTTAAAGACCAAAAAGGGTTAATTAATGTATGAAACATTTATGGTAAGTGTGTTAGGCAGTTGGTAAGACACTCGCGAAGGAATCGCTTTAAAACTCGTAAAGGTTAAATTATTAAAAATGGTGGAGCTGAGGGTACCCGAGTGACTTAAGCGAATCAGTGAGCGCAAAACAAGCGTTAGAGTCTAAGTTAGTTAAAGTATAGATTTACAAGTGATTTTGGTTTAATTCCAACTTACTTGTTGTTTATAGGTTACCAGACTCGTCCCGAGCCATTCGTAACCCCCAGTCGCTCAGGCAAGTTTTCTACCCGTTATACTGTTGTTGTGATGTATATATGTATATGCATTATCTTGTGATAGATGCATGTTGGTTAATTAGCAAATGTTGCGATATATTGTAGCATGTGATATGGTATATATGCATGTCTGTTTCGTAATCTGGTTATCTATCTGTGGATTTCAATGCTTATAGTTGCATAATACCTATGCTAGAAATAAGCAAGTAGTTGCGTATACCCTTAGTATAGGGGATAAAAGGTGAACATATTTCTAAACCGGGAGTCGAGGATCCCGAGTAGATTTTGTATATATGTACATAAATATATATATATATACTTATATATATATATATGGTTATAGTTTTCCAAACTATTAATCGAATAAGGTTTATTCGATAACTTTTATTTTATTAATTGAATCTTATTTCGAATATTCATTTGGGGAGGTATGACTCCTTTATTATATTATTGAATATGATTTCGAATATTCATTCGAGGGCTTATGACTCAGTTTATATTAATTACTGATTATTAATTGGATAGTCATTTGAGGATGTATTGACTCCTTTATTTCATTTAATGAATATTATTTATAGTATTCATTCGAGGTATTATGACTCCGCTTATTACTTAATAATATTCTTTATTGTATTAAAGAATAAGGTGTCGATAATCAAACTTATTTTTGATTATTCAAATAAAGATATTACTTTCGTATAAGTATATCTTTGACTATTTGCTATTCATTCGAGTATAAGTTTTCCAACTTCTACCTCCATTATTCTTTATGGGAATATTATTTAAATAATAATATTCAGATATTTCTTTCATACTGGGGACTGATTTACTTCATTAAATCAGCATTACTCCAAACACTCTTTAAAGTGTTTTCGAGTCTTCAAAATGATTTTTAAAAGTTAGAGCGGATCTCAAAACTCATTTTTATATTTAAGATCTTCCTCTTAAGGGGATTTAAATACTCGCTCAAAACCGAGGGATCCGGCTCTGTGGTGTATTTTATATTCGCAACAAGGTTGCAGTTTTGGTAAATGAATTGATTACTTACCCAATGTTCGGGAAGTAAGTCCATCTATTGAGTCGGCATAAGCAACATGGGCTCAGTGGGCGTCCATGATAGTGTAAGTGGCTCAGTGGGAGTCCATCAAATGCATAAGTGGCTGAGTGGCAGTCCAGCATAAGGTCCTATTGCGACCAAGGGTGATGACCAGTGGGGAATTCGTCCATCTACTAGTAGAAAAGGTTACTTATGGGTATCTTTGCCTGATCAGCAAGATATCTGGTTTATGCCAAAATTCTTTTCCTTTCCAAAATTCATTGGATGTTTCAAACTCTGTTCATACTTAACATGACAGAGGTTTTCAGGAAATGTATAAAGGAAGATGTATATGTGGATATATATATATATCAGAACTTAATGAAGTATGTCATAACTTCATTTCCTTTAATAATATTTTAAAGATTTAATCTATTCAAATCTTGTCTTGTAGTCTCATCTATGTGATGAACTTTTGAAACTAATTATAACTTGAATGGTGGTAGTTCAAGTAGTATTTGGAAAAGATATAAGTATATTGGGGTATTTGGTAACCTCATCTTTTAAACTTATATCTAATTAATAATTGTCTTATGAATGACAAAGATTTTCAGAAAAACGTTGAGACAAGGTTAGATATATGAGATCACCTTGCAACGATATTTTTTTTATACAGTTATACACTGGGACTTTGTGTATATTATGCATGGAAGAGGACTTCCAATATTTTGAAAAGTATATATGTATATATACTGAATATTTTGCGACTTCATCGCATTAAGATATCAAACTTGGTTCATTTCTTTTGACCAAGACTTTCATGAGTATTATGAGTAGGCTCATATATTGTAAATCATTATACATATTATTTTGGTGGGCTTGCTGCTCACCCTTGCTTTATTTCTTCATCACACAACAACAGTTAGGAAAGATGGCCAGACTCCAGCAGACCCAGCGCAAGCGCGTGGGAAGCGTCCCGCGTCTTCCCGTTGATGTTATAGCTGCTATAGCTGCAGAGGTAGATCTATTGTAGATCAGACCATCTACTTTTGAGAATCAATTATGTATAATTATAACTTGTGGCAGATAATGGCAATTAACTGTAAATTTATCAAGTAATCATTTTGGGTTGTAATAACTTTTAAATTGTGGATTCAAAGACTTGTACTTATTTAAATTTCATCTCTGAGACTATAACGGGTTGTGGTGTGTGTTAGTGTGGGGTCACAGCATAAGGTTATTTATTATTAATTAAGTGAAGTGATATTGTGGAAAGAAAGACCGTGACGACCCGGATCCCCGACCCCGGATCTGGGGGTGTTACAGCAACACTCTCTTACTAACCATATAAGTATCAGATATCACTTTATAAAAGAGCATGTCATGGAAGTAACAATTAAGCTCCATTTTGTTCCCACTAATCAGCAGCTGGCTGATATCTTCACAAAGCCATTACCTGAAGCAACATTTACAAAGCTTGTCAATGAACTTGGTATGGTTAGTTGGGAAAAATAATTTCATTTTAATTTATATTTGACCAAATTCTGATGAATATTGATCAAATACTGATATATCCTAAATACTGTTGAATATATTACGTTGGGAATTTTTGATGTATTTTATTCTATACATGTTAAATTAAGTGAATTTATTTGCTAAATATGCATGTATGGATATGTATCATTGTCATCATTAAAAATCAGTCTAGGGAGACACGCATAAATAAATATTTTTATTTGGTTAAATCATTAAGTTAACTCTGCAGTTAATAATTAATCAAACCCCTAGTCCTTTGATATTCCCTCTCTCTCTTGGTTATTGAACCATCATTCATCGTCCAGTCCAATGATCTCTTCCTAATTACAAAGCGCTCTCTTCACTTTTATTTCTCAATCTCTTTCTCTCTCTCACAAAAATGGTTCGATGAAATATGTTCATGAATTATAAAACCGTCAACGTGGAGTTTAGTCGCGAAGATTGGAAGCAGGAATTGCACATCACTGCCATTCCCAGTGAAGTGTGGAACTCGATTCCACAGGAGGTCACGACGCACCTCCTGTTTTTCGAGATGGATTATCGCCTCCATCTGGATCTCCTGGAGGAAGGAAGGAGAGAAGCTCTTCATTAGCAGGAATGGATCATCCATATTATTATACTGTTCGTGAAGAGCAGGAGGAACTAATAAACATCAACAACTTTGGTTCTTAGACTAAGGATGTTGAAGTTCTTCTATCATAGACTAGGGTTCTCTTGTAATCTCTTTTTCAGGAAATCAAAAATTTCATAAAATGTACTCCTTTGATCTTTTAATGAAATTTATTTTGCTTACAAGATTTAGTCTATGTTCTTTAGCTGTGTATGCATGTGAATGTTCTTTACTGTAGCCTGTTAATCTTTACATCATCCATTAAACATGTATCATGTGATGATTCTTGAGATTAAAATTGTGGTTTTCTAATAATTTGTGTTGTTTTGACAAATACTGATGAATTTGAATCGACAAATCCTGATATTTTCAAATCCTGATAGAAAAGAGGTCTCAAATACTGACGACGGGTCAGCATGTTCTAATTCAAAATATTAGTGTTAAATAATTTCTGAGTGGTTTAGTGCTGCAATTAAGTATCTTACTTAATTTATTGGTTAATAGTGGATTATCTGCTAAACAAATTCACACAGTAATTTCTTGACAAATCTGTGCGCATTTTGTAGTTACTTCAGCACTTTACTCCACTATTAAATTCTCTTACTCAGTAATTGTTACCTGTCAGAAGTCTAATTCACTACACTTTCTTCTTCGTATGTGTGTGTTATATACAATCCATAGTTGCAAAATTATATAACCACAAGAACTTCAGTGACACAATTCATCATACATATAGCTTCACTATTCACATCATACTCATATTCTCTCTCAACACCTACATATATCATGTCATCGTCTGAAGTTTCACCACTCTTCAGCCAAACTACAATCATTCATGGAAACAAATTTGGCACCAATAATTATTTGGCTCTACTTACACATCAGCAGTTTCCACAATCTTTTCATGATATCCAGGATTTCTTACTCCAATATCCAATTGGGTATGCTCTTACAAATCCTATCAAGGTGTCATACAGGGTTGTAATGCAAGTGTGGAATACAACTTTGGTAAATGAAACAAACTACTTTTTCTTTTGAATATAAGGGACGCAGGTATGAGATTGATGCTGATGTCCTGATTCAAGCCTTGAGATTGCCTGCTTGTGATGGTGTTATGGATAAAAACTAAGGTTATTATTTGCTGTATTTATTACTAAGGTTCAGGAGCTCAGGGCCTTTAATGGCTGCTCTCGTGTTTCATAGCTTAACTCTGTCTTTATGAGATGCCTACGTATCTCTGTGAATTAGAGAATCAAGCCAAAAAACGTAGTTCTGATTGAGGGGTAGATCCCTTTATATAGATGTTGAGAGTCCTTAAATTGGACTAGGGATAGGAGACTTGTTGATCAAGTTCTCATACTTTAGATAGACTTAGAAGTCCTAAAATAAAGAAATCAGATTCCTAGTAGGTGTAGGTGCCCTTGGGCCTATCTTTTATAGATTTATATCACTGATTGGGCTCATTAAATGAGCTGTTAATCTCCCTTATTTATTAATTACGAAATTAATAAATAATCAGAGTTTCGGGCCTCGTTAATTGGGCTTCATTACTGGACCATACCAGGTATAATTAATTCACCATTAATTATATTTCTAGGCTAATTTTAGGTCCATATCATTTTCCCCCCAACTTCTGGGAAACCGTAAAAGATTTCGCAGAAGTTAAGTTCACTTGTTCCCTTATAGGGTGTCGTTTTTGCGTAAAGTGTGGAGCGACCTACACATTTACAATGATTTGCCTTGCACACGGCTTCAGGGTTATTTTAGAACCTCTCTTTTGTTTTCCTTACCTTATTCCTTATTTTTAGGAATTTTTTGTTATTTTTCAGGAATTTTTTCTTAATTTCTAAGATTCTTTCCTAATTTATTAGAATTTTCCCTTAATTCACAGGAATTTTCCCTTAATTTCGGGGATTTTTTCCTAATTTACAGGAATTTTCCCTGGATCCTGGGATTTTTTCCTCAATATTTTACCATAAATAATTTTTAAAAACTATTTTCTAATTTTCCCTAATTTTCTAGGATTTTATGCTTATTTTCCCTATTTATTGGAAATTATTAGCAATTTTCCTGATTTTAGCCCATTTTCTAATTAATTAAATAATTAGAAAAATAGGATTTTTCTGCACAAGGCATCCTAGGCGTTGTTGATCCACGCCTAGGAGACAATCTTCCAACAACGTCTTGGAAATATGGACCCTGGGCGTTGTTGGAGGCTGATACTTCCTGGGCGTCGTTGATCCGCGCCAAGGAGACAATCTTCCAACAACGTTTAGGAAATATGCACCCTGGGCGTTGTTGGAGGCTGATACTTCCTCGGCATCGTTGATCCGCGCCTAGGAGACAATCTTCCAACAACGTCTAGGAAATATGCACCCTGGGTGTTGTTGGAGGCTGATACTTCCTAGGCGTCGTTGATCCGCGCCTAGGAGACAATCTTCCAACAACGTCCAGGAAATATGCACCCTGGGCGTTGTTGGAGGCCGATACTTTCTGGGCATCGTTGATCCGCGCCTAGGAGACAGACTCCTAACAACATCTAGGAAATATGCATCTTGGGCGTTGTTGGAGGCCGATACTTCCTGGGCGTCGTTGATCCACGCCTAGGAGACAGACTCCTAACAACGTCTAGGAAATATGCATCATGGGTGTTGTTGGAGGCTGATACTTCCATAATTCCTAGGTGTTGTAGACCCACGCCTAGGAGACATCCTTTTAATAGCGTCTAGGAAACTTGCGTCCTGGGCATTGTTGGAGGTTAATACGTCTATAATTCCTAGGCATTGTATACCCACGCCTAACCGACATGTTTGGCACCACGCCCAGGAATCATGTCCTCTAGGCGTGGTTGGGCTTTCAAGCCTTGATTTATTCAGTGAATTTTGGTTTACAACGTTCTAGATCTTTTTAAAATTTAAACTTTATGGGCTTCCCGCCTTTACTAGGCCCATTTCTTTTGGCCCAGACACGTTTGAGCTTCCACATGCTCATCTATATAAGGAGTGAAATGTGAGCTCATTTCTCACACTTTACTTCCATAAAATTTCTTCACCTCTAAATTTTTCTACTTTGCAAATATTCTCTCAAGAATAGCCACCGCAAAGCGAATTCCGGCATTCTACACTACCGCTTTCTGGGCTCGTTTTGAAGATTCTGTTTGAATCTTCATCTTCTTCGATTATTTTCAAGAGCTTTCTGGGTTTCAGTCTTCATCCATGGCAGATTCCGATTCATCTCACTCCCAGGTTCCCAAAGTTGTTCCCCGTCCATCTAGGGCCAGCCGAGGTAAAAAATCTCTCATCCCTTCCTCAGTTATTTCTGTTAGGGATCTTTTAACCGAGTTCGGGCAAGCCTTCCCTAACATGTTACACTTAGATGCATATAATTATCCTTCTAGATTTGGTTCAGAACAAGTAGGTACCATAGCTTGCCTCTTTGGTATTTCTCACCCTTATAGGGCCGAGGCTCCAGGCCCAAATGATAGGGCCTTTTACCCAAAGCCTAGGGCCATTCGTGTCTATAAGGAAACCTTTTATGCTGGTTTTTGCCTTCCTCCTCATCCTTTCATTTTTTGCCTTTTGGCTAAAGCCCGAGTCTATCCGACCCAACTCACACCCAATTCTTGGCGTTTCATTCACTGTTATATGGCCCAATCACATAAACACGGTTTTAAGCCCAACGTTTGTGTCTTTCGCTATTTATTTAAATTTATAAATGCTTCTGAGGACCAAGGATGGGTCAAAATAGTTTATAGATCCTTGGCCCGCTCCTGCTTTGTTTCTGGCACTAACCCTGACTCGTATCCAACTTGGAAGAGCGAGTGGTTTTATGTATTTCTGGATTCCGAGGAGGGTTGGGACCATTTTTCAGGCCCAACTTCTCAAAAAGTATAGACGGGTCTGTAAGAGACCTAAAATTGGGGATAGATGAGGATGCGGCCATCAAGGCCATCACAGCTGATAACTTGCATCATTGCGCTCTTATCCTTTCAGAGGGTAATTTGCAAAATTTAGGTCTAAGTGACCTAGGTCCCGAGGGTATTTCTTTCCCCTTTTATTCCATTTTCTTAATTCCTTATTTTGTCCTTCTTCTTACGTGCCTATATCTTTTTGCAGCTAGGGCAGCTCTGGACACGATTTTCAAGAAGCGGGAGGCCTGTGCTGCCAAGGGCTCTGCTGTTGAGACCCACCGCGACAAGCGGGTTAGGATTGGTGACGGCCCTTCAGTCACGGTTAAGGAGGTCGTCCCTACCTTTTTATCCCAGAGGCCCCTTAGCCTTGATGAGGATACCTCTCCTTTCACCGTCACTTGGGGCCTTCAGAAGAGGGAGACCGTGGTAGAGAGTTCCGAGGCTGTCGATGTTTGGTCCGAGAGTGTGATTACGCCTCGTGACAGGGCCGAGATAGTAGAGTCTTCTGATGACCTACAGATTGAGCGTCTGGGTGCTCAGGTCGTGGCTTCTGTAAGCCTCATCCTCGTCTCCTTTTTGACTTTTTTTCAATTCTTTCATAATTACTTACTGTATTTGGATATGCTCGTGCAGATGAATACCTATCTCCAGGCTGCCCTTCACAATATGAAGGATGTGAGGACTAGCCTGACCATTGCTGAGAGAGATAGGGACAGGTACCTCAAGGCTTCCGAGGCCAATTTTACTCATTTCTGTGAGGTAGAGAAGGAGCTGGCGGATGAAAAGGAGAAAGTTCGTAAGCTGGAGCCGTGAGGTAGAGAAGGGCCCGAGCTGAGGTGATAGCTGAGTATAAGGCATCTCAGGACTTTCAAGATGTCCTGAATGCTGAGTACGATGCTAACTTCCCGAAGACCTTTTCTAGCTGCTGGGAGCAGATAGTGGAGGAGATTGGGAAGAAGATCCCGGAGGTGACTCTCGCAGCCTATCCAGTCCCTGCTATTCCTGGGCAAGAGCCTCTTCTTGAGGATATTCCTCTCTCTCCTACTCTCACTACTTCCGCTGAGGCCACAGCTGTTTCTCCTCGAGATGCTGATCCTATGGGAGATAAGCCCGTTCCCCCTTCTACTGCTGCCGATGAGGGAAACGATGATGATGACTTTTTCAAGGATCTTGAGTAGTTTGTTTTTCTTATTTGGCCCATCGTGGCTTTTTATGTATTGACTTATTTGTACTGGGAACTTATTACCCTTCGAGGTTTAATATGTTATTTTAAGTTATTTGTTTGCTTTTCTACTATCCCTCTCAAGTACTTGTACTATTAGTTTACTAGCTTTTTAAAAGTTGTCCCTTATTTTCCTCGTACTTGTACTAAAATAGATAACCAAACTCAACCATATATAGTATGCACCAAACAGTTCTATGATAAGATGAAGTAAACAATTGTAAAACAAGTTTATGGCAACTCTTGGGATTCATCCCTTACACAACTCCTAATAATCCTAAAAAATAAAGCTAAAACATATAAATCCTAAGCGAACAAAGCTTAAAGGTGCTTTTCAACCTACTTGTCATCTTGAAAAGTGAGAATCATGTTTAATGGCTTCACACATAGTAAACCTTCAGGATTTGTGCATGCCGAGTTCTCGGGACTTCAATACCATCCATAGTCTCCAGCTTGTAGGTTCCTCTACCCTGTACACTCTTGACCCTGTATGGCCCTTCCCAATTTGGGGCCAGCTTCCCTTTCTGCACTACACCAGAAGCTTCTACCTTCCTCAAAACTAAGTCACCCTGTTTGAAGCCTTTTTGTGATACTCCACTATCTTCGCATGTGCCTCGTCTCGGACCTCATCAATTAGATCCAGGGCTAATCTTTGCCCTTCCTCATTCTCCTCAGCATTGAAAGCTTGAATCCTGGGAGAGGAATGTGATATCTCTACGGGAACAACTGCTTCTGCCCCATATGCTAACATGAAGGGAGTTGCTCCAGTCATGACTCTACAGGTAGTCCTATACGCCCATAGTATTGGGAGTATTTCATCTACCCAGTTATTCCTCGACTTCTCGATCCTTTTCTTTAGTCCATCCAGGATTATCCGATTTGCCACTTTCGCTTGCCCATTGGCTTGCGAATGAGCTACAGAGGTGAATCGTAACTCAATTTTGTTCTCTTCACAATACTTCTTGAATTCCTCGTTGTTGAATTGTGTTCCATTGTCAGTGACTAGGATGCAGGGACTTCCATACCGGCACATGATGTTGTTTTCCCACAAAAATTTTGCAACCTGCTTAGTTATGATTGTGGCCAAGGGCTTGGCTTCAATCCACTTGGTAAAATAATCGATGGCTACAATCAGAAACTTCCTTTGTGTCGTGGCCATAGGGAAAGGCCCAAGTATATCCATTCCCCACATAGCAAAGGGGATAGGTGAGTTGATGGCTGTTAGCATCTCAGGGGGTTGTCTAACAACAGGTGCATGCTTCTGACAGCGGTCACACTTCACATATTCTTTGGCATCAGCCATTATTTCTGGCCAATAGAAGCCTAAACGGGTTATCTTATGAGCTAATGTTCTGCCCCCCAAGTGTTGCCCACATATGCCTTCATGTACTTCTTCAAGAGCCAAACGTGTCTCATCGGGCCTGAGACACCTTAAGTAAGGAACCACAAAAGATCTTATATAAAAAATCCCATCTATTAAAGAGTATCTTAGTGCTCGAACAGCCAACTTCCGTGCTTCAGTAGCATCGTTTGGCAACCATCCGGTTTGAATATGAGTCTTAATGGGATCAATCCATGAAGTCCCCAGTCCTATAGGAGCTACAAGCTTAACATCAATGCTCCGTGTCTTCAGAACGCGGAAGTATACACTTCCCGAACTTTCCTCTATCTCGGATGAAGCAAACTTTGATAACGCATCTGCCTTAGCATTTTCCTCCCTCAGAATGTATTCAATATGGCATTCATCGAATTGGGTCATCACAGCCCTTACTAGGCGGACATACTTAGCCATCGTATCATCCCTTGCCTCAAACTCTCCCTTTACCTGGGATATGACCAGCTTCGAGTCTCCACAGACTTTTAAGTTCTTGACTCTAAGTGTCCCTGCTAAGCCAAGGCCAGCTATCAGAGCTTCATATTCTGCCTCATTATTTGTGGTCGGGAAGTCTAACTTCATGGCATACTCAATCAAGAACCCATCAGGGCTTTGTAAAACCAAACCTGCTCCACTTGAATTTGTTTTTGATGCTCCATCGAAATAAAGGACCCAATATTCTTTCTCCTTATCAACCTTTTCTTTGTCCTTCTTATCAACTTCCTTGTCTTGAGGTATGGTATCTTCCTGCCCCCCGACTTCTTGGTTGGGTATGGTAAATTCCACCACGAAGTCAGCCAATGCTTGGGCTTTTATTGCCATTCGTGGCTTATACTTGATGTCGAATTCTCCTAGCTCTATCGCCCATTTGATTAGTCTCCCACTAGCCTTAGGACTATAGATTATATTTCTCAAGGGTTGATTCGTTAGAACCTCAATTTGATGAGCCTGAAAGTAAGGACGGAGCTTTCTCGAAGCCATTACCAGGGCTAAAGCAAACTTTTCAATGGTTGAATAATTCAACTCAGCTCCATGCAGAATCTTGCTGACATAGTATACGGGTTTCTGGATTTTCAGTTCCTCCTTAACCAACACAGCGCTCAAGGCACTCTCTGAAACGGGCAAGTACAAGTATAAGACTTCATTCAAAGCTGGCTTGGCCAACAACGGGGCCTGGGCCATATATTTCTTTAATTCCTCAAATGCCTTCTGGCTTTCCTCACTCCATTAAAAAATTTTGACCTTCTTTAAGGACTTGAAGAATGACAGGCACTTGTCTCCTGACTTGGAGATGAATCATCCCAGCGCAGCAACCCTTCCTATGAGCTTCTGAACATCTTTGACAGTTTTCGGTGGCTCCATGTCCAGGATTGCCTTTATTTTATCGGGGTTGGCCTCGATCCCTCTATTGGAGACCATCAATCCCAAAAATTTTCCAGATCCTACTCCGAAAGCACACTTCGTAGGATTTAACGTCATCTTGTGGTACCTCAAGACCTCGAAAGCTTCCCTCAAATGGTTTATATGATCATTCTTTACTAGACTCTTGACTAACATGTCATCAACATATACTTCCATAGTCTTGCCAATAAGATCCTTAAAAAATTTATTTACCAACCTTTGATAGGTGGCTCCTGCATTCTTGAGACCAAATGCCATAACAAGATAACAATAAACACCAAAGTCAGTGATGAATGATACCTTTGGAATATCGTCCTTATGCATCCTGATCTGATTGTATCCACTAAATCCATCCATGAAGCTCAGCATCTCATGCCCAACAGTGGCATCTATCAAAGTATCGATCCTTGGTAATGGGAAACAGTCCTTAGGATAGGCATCATTTAGATCAGTGAAGTCCACACACATCCTCCACTTTCCATTGGCCTTCTTCACTATTACAGGGTTTGCTAACCACTCCGGAAATTGAATCTCCTCAATGAAACCAGCCTCTAAGAGCTTCTGCACTTCCTGTTTTATAGCTTCTTGCCTTTCTGGAGCAAAACTTCTTTTCTTTTATTTCACTGTCTTCCGATATGGGTCCACATTCAGTTTGTGAGTAATCAGTTCCAGGTCTATGCCAGGCATATCAGCTGCTGACCATGCAAATACGTCACTATTTTCTTGAAATTTTTTTACCAACTTCCCTCAAAGGGGCTCCTCGAGCGTGGCTCCAATAAAGGTCACCTTCTCAGGATCTTCGGGGGCTAAAGGAATTGAAACCAAGTCTTCTGCTGGCTTTCCTCTTTTTTTATCATTCTCTCGGATATCCAGATCTTCAACAGGAAGAACCTGCCCCCCCAACTCCATCTGCCCTCAAAGAGGCCACATAACAACTTCTAGCCATTTTTTGATCTCCTCTCTATTCTCCAATCCCATTCCGGGTTGGAAACTTCATAAGTGAATGATAGGAAGAAGGGACTGCCTTGAAGGCGTGTATCCCTGCTCTTCCCATGATAGCGTTGTAAGTCGAACTAGCCTTCACCACTATAAAGTCCAACATCTGAGTTGCTTGCCTTGGTTCCTGTCCTATGGTTGTGGGCAACTTGATTATCTCTTCTAAAGGACACTCCACTCCCGCAAATCCATAAATTGGCATATCGGTTGGGGTCAATTGGGAGTCGTTATATCCCATCCTTAAAAAGGTGTCATAGAGCAAGATATCCATTGAAGTACCATTATCCACAAGGATCCTTCTCACTGGGCTGTTCCCTATTATCGGGGTTATAACCAACGGGTCGTCATGGGGAAATTTCACACCCTCCAGATCAGAATCATCAAAAGACATTGTTACTCCCGTCCTGGCCCTCTTCGCAGCTTCCCGAACAATATGCATAACTTCTCGGGCATACGCTTTCTTGTAGTTCTTGGATTTCCCTGTAGCGGTTGGTCCTCCAAAAATTGTGTTTATCACAGGCCTCGGGGTCGTGGTCCTCCAAAGATTGTATTTATCACGGTCCCCTGGGCTGAGGATTCCGCCCCTGACCGTCTTGGTCCCTTCTACGATCTTCAAAGTTCTTTCTTCCATTGTGATTCCTATCCCCTCCATCTCCAGTATACTTGTTCAATCTCCCTTTTCTAATAAGGAACTCAATTTCATCTTTTTGTTGCCTACACTCATCGGTGTCATGACCAATATCCATGTGAAATCTACAATACTTGCCCTTATCTAACTTGGCAGGATCGGCCTTCAAGGGCTTAGGCCAGTGAACATCTCGATCTTTCTCGATTTCCATTAAAATTTGGCTCCTTGGAGCATTCAGCTTAGCATATTCAGTGAACTTTTGCCCAGGTTCTCCCTTCTTGGGGGTTGAATCAGAGTTTTGCTCGGTTCTAGGATACTTGTCCTTAACGATATATTACAGGTCAGTTTTCCGCTTCTTGCCTCCACTGGGATCATTACTCACTACGGTCTTCCTCATGCTCTCTTCCACCTTGATGTACTTTCCAGCTCTATCTTGGAGCTGTGACATGCTTTCAGGGGGTGTTTGGCCAAGGACATCTTGAAGAATTCATCCCTAGTTCCCTGTTGTAGTGCTATCATGGCTACCTTGTCATCAAGGTCCGGGACTTTCAAAGCCTCCTTTGTGAAACGATTCAGGTATTCTCTTAAGGATTCTTTTGCTCCCTGTACAATACTCATGAGGGATGCTGAACTTTTCTCATGCACTCTCCCACTGATAAACTGCTTAATAAACGCTTGACTTAACTCTCTGAAGGACCCAATAGAGTTCGGGGGCAAATGACTATACCATCTTTGAGCCATACCCGACAGGGTTTGAGGAAAGGCCCGACACTTAATAGTGTCATTCACGGGTTGCAACAACAGTGCATTAGAGAATGTCCTGACATGATTAGCGGGATCTCCCGTGCCATCATAAGCCTTTATAGTGGGCATCTTAAACTTTCTCGAGATACGGGCATTCATTATTTCTTCAGTGAATGGTGGGGTAGGATCATCCGGATCTCCAAGGGGAAGAAGATTGCTTGGATCAGCCTTTGGGACAACAGCCCTTCTCTGTACTAGACCATCCAGGTCTATAATAGGAGGAGGATTTCTCCCCCTAGGAGGTACTGGGGGTCTGGTGGTCTGGTGCACCTCCAAGTCGCGCCTCAGCCTTTGAATCTCAGCCTCGTGAGCCCTGATCCTTTCCTGCACTTCTTGGGGATTCGTCCCTTTGGTGCTTTAAGGACGTTGGCTACATCAGCCATCGGCTCTTTGTCAGCACGTCTCCTTCTCAGGGCTACTTCATTATCCGAAGATTCAGAGTCTCTCTCAGTGTAAGGACCGGAAAATTCCTGATCCTCAGGGATAGGAGCCAAACTTCATATGTAGGGGGAGATCGCCATCGTGCTTCACTCCGTCCAGCATGTCCACTTCCTCCAACCTCGGGATAAAGGGGCATCCCATAAGGGGGGGTTAGTAGTCACAACAGTTGAATACTCGTACCCAATGGGTCGAGAATTCACAGGTGCATGTAGTTGTTGAACTTGAGGATTCGTACCTTGAGTAGCCAAGGGAATCGTCCCTTGTGGCTGAGGTTCAGTTGCCCCTATCTGGGCTTCTCCTTGTATGGCTGCATAAGTTCAATGAGGAGGTACCTCCATAGTTGACGAAATCACTTGGGTTGTCTCCGTTGGTGTTCCTCCTTCAAGGGCTCTAACTGTTCTCCGTGTGTTCGCCATAGTTGTTATTGTGCTTCCCACAGATGGCGCCAAATGTTATGGATAAAAAACTAAGGTTATTATTTGTTGTATTTATTACTAAGGTTCGGGAGCTCAGGGCCTTTAATGGCTGCTCTCGTGTTTCGCAGCTTAACTCTGCCTTTACGAGATGCCTACGTATCTCTGTGAATTAGATAATCAAGCCAAAAAACGTAGTTCTGATTGAGGGGTAGATCCCTTTATATAGATGTTGAGAGTCCTTGAATTGGACTAGGGATAGGAGACTTGTTGATCAAGTTCTCAGACTTTAGATAGACTTAGAAGTCCTAAAATAAAGGAATCAGATTCCTAGTTGGTGTAGGTGCCCTTGGGGCTATCTTTTATAGATTTATATCACTGATTGGGCTCATTAAATGAGCTATTAATCTCCCTTATTTATTAATTACGAAATTAATAAATAATTAGAGTTTCGGGCCTCGTTAATTGGGCTTCATTACTGGACCATACCAGGTATATTCACCATTAATTATATTTCTAGGCTAATTTTAGGTCCAACAAGATGGTGCTCCTGATAACTATGCAACTGAGCAGCTGTTTGAGATGCTAAAGACCCTAAGCTATAAAGGTGAAATCACAACCATTGGCAAACTAACAAGGACAAAACTGAAGAGAGAATGGAATTTCTTCTTTGATTGCATCAACAGGTGTTTCTTGAACAAAACAAAAAAAAATTGACGCTCTTCCATCTACTTCTCTGAAAATTGGGTACTCTCTCTTTTACTCTGGTAATTTTGACTATGGTAATACTATACTTCAATTCATAACTGCTAGGAGAGCAGATACATAAATAGTTATAGGGTATACTAGATTTCTTCAACTGATTTTCAACTTTCTATGCCCTAATGCTACTTGTGATAATGATGAATTACTCCTTGTGTTTCAAATCTATGAAAAAGCTATCACTGATCACATTAAAAGGGATAAAAAGAATGAATTTTCAGGACCTCCTTTCCTGCCTAGGGAGGTCAGGCAATTTCTGTTAAGAAATAGACCTACTCCTACATAAGTGCCTGTAAATCTTGATGTTGGCACCTCTATAATAGTTCTTGATGCTGTGAGACAAGACATTACCCATCTTATTTCTGACTGAAACATTTTTTCTCCTAAACAGCAGTTTTACCCAGCTTCTAAATTATCCTCCTCTGATGTCTCCCAAAAGACATCAGCTGGAACAAAGAAAAGGCTGGTTAAGAAATCTGTCAAATCTGGACAGAGAGCTATACAGGCCTCACTGAATGAAAGTGAGAAAAAAGAAGAATGTCTTCCTGTCAGGAAAAGAAGACTGATCATTCATGATGATTCTAACTCTGATGATCAGATGCCCATTGGGTCTATGTTGAAGATCAAGCAATCAACTGTTGAAAATCCTGATGACTCTATTGACACTACTGGAACCATGGAGCCAGCTACTGATGTTAGTGCTCTGCTCAAAAAGCTTCCAGTGATCAAAGCAACTATTGTGCCCAAGACAGCTGACAAGAGCAGGTTGTAAAGAAAAAGTGGAGAAGTGGTTGGGTACATCAGAAAGAAGGAAAGGCGCAGTTCCTTGCTATGGATGTCAGTCCACAAGAACCTAAGTCTCAAAGGGATTTAGCAACTGCAACACAACCAGTTACACAAGAACCATCTTCTCGAAGGGAAGATGCAGACAAAGAGGCTGCACAAATCATTGTTGATTTTGCTCAAAGTGATTTTCTTGTTGACTCTGACCAACTACTGAAGGAAAAGAAGGCTCATCAGGATGTATTGTCAAAGGTGGATGCAATTATCAATGATCCTATTTTTGAGAAGAGCACACAAGAACCTTCACCAACACTTACTGAAGTAGCTCATATTTCTCAGACCCCACAAGAACCATCAGTTCAAAGTACTGATGCTGGTCTATCTTATCCTCCTGATAAGTCATATCCTGATGTTACATCAGTCCTACTGAGGTTCATCCTTCAACTGCAACAGCTACCATTGATGATTCCCTATTGATTGCTAGCTTGTAAAAGCATCCTGATGTGCTGCTTGTTCCTCCACTATCATCACCTCCACTTGAGGACTCACCTTTAGGTATTGCTTATTTTCTTACATTATTCTCATGTTTGTATGATTATAAATAGTCTCTTCTTTGAGGTTACCTCTATTTATATGACAAGCATACTACTCTTCTCAGCCATCTCTTATTTCTTTGACAAATGTGTGACTATGCTTTTTTGTGAGACTGTGTGAAAATACTGTGAGAGAAAATTAAATTTTTGAATGGCAGTCTCCTATACTGGAAAAAGTAGAGGTAGTTTTGAGAAAAGAATTTTATAAGTATTTTTTCTTTTACTTATAAAGTTTCTTCTGTGAGAACCATATTACTTTTAAAAGTAATATATTGTGTGAGAAGTGATGAGATCACTTGAAGATAAAAGAGAGATTTAGGTATTACCATGTTTATGTTTCAGGATCTCATCAGAAACAGGCACCTATTGTTAAGGATTCCTCTAAAGGCAAAACAATTCTGCCTAGTTCTACAAATTCTTCTGAGGGTCTGTCTGGTTCTGACCTGATGATGACAGTAATAATGATGATTCTGACACAGCGCAGCTTAAGATTGCTATTTATGCATCTAAGAAGTCAAATGTTGGTTCTTCTTCACATTTCAATGAAAATCCTTCTTATTACAATGCTGATGTTGAGCACTTTCGACAGACTGAATGGGATTTTAGATAGAGACATGCAAATACTTCTATCTCATCTATTATTGGTATGCAACATGTTTATAGGGCCTATGATGAAATTCAAAATCCTGATATGAAATTGCATCTAAAGGCTTCTACTATTTCTTTCAAAGGGATTTATTCGGGCCTTGCTGATATGAAGAAGTCTCATGCTACTGTCAAGGACAAAATTGATGCATTCATGATCAACACACCTACTTCATCTGAACTAACAAGTGTGAACTTTCATTAAAGGTGTCGTTCAATCTCAACAAAGCATGGATTCTAGACTTTCTTCTTTAGAAGATAAGGTATCTTCTATGGCTGACAAACTGGATGCTCTGTTTTCTCTTCTTTCAAATACTGATGCCAAAAAGGGGGAGAAGAAAGTTTCTACAAAATGTACACCAAATTCTATTCAAATAAAGGATAAAGATACTGATGATGATGGTGATAAAAATCCAGTTACAAATATTCCAATTACTTCTATAGCTCAACAACCTCAACATTCCAAAAAGCCTGGTTCTTCAAGATAAAGGAAGTATACTGGTGCTCATAAAGCTAAGCACAAGACTACTGATGATGCTTCCGAGACCGGTGATGTTACAATCTCTAACTTAAGTGATGCTAAAGGGTTATTCTTTCCTTATAGACACAAGGAAACATGTGAAGAGATTATCTTGTACTACAAAGATAAAAGATTTGAGCAAAAGA
Source organism: Apium graveolens (assembly GCF_009905375.1). NCBI lineage: Eukaryota > Viridiplantae > Streptophyta > Magnoliopsida > Apiales > Apiaceae > Apium > Apium graveolens. Next base: position 1,385,700 of record NC_133647.1, on the reverse strand, counting down.
ATGCTAGGAGTGCTCTTGGATTGATAACTGAAGAATTTCCTGATCTAACAACTGAAGAAACAGTTATGCAATAAAAGGAGTTAATGGCTCAAATTGAAGTTGAAGCCAACACCTCTAAAGGAAGAGGAAAGAGAGGTAGAAGATCTACAAGAGCTAGAGGAAGAGGAGAAAGAGGAAGGACTTCTAAACCAAGTCAAGTGGTTGCATTTGATTCTCCATTTCTGAATGTCCTATCCAGAGAAGGTTATGTTCCTGTATAAGGACATGAAGGAGGAGAAGAAGTTCAGAAGCCTGAAGAGTTGATTGTTCAAAGGAATAAAAGATCAGCCACTGACACTGATCAGGCTGATACAACAAATCAGAATGTAATTCTTGAAGCAGACACAAATCCTGAAGTAAAACCAGATCCTGATGATGTGAACCTGATAGGTGATTTTGACATTGATGAAAAAGTGATCAAAGCATTGAATGAGTCAACTCTTACTACAGTAGTTACTTCTCATTATTCAGAGGTTGGTGAATAAGAAAGAGTTGACAGAAGGAAAGTTGATCAAGCATGTAATGACTACGTGCAGAGAATTCTAAATTCAAAGAGAGAGCTATGGAAAAAAACAAAATGAAAGATTCATGATTCATTTACAAGTTATGCTCCTATCAGCAAGAAGGATAAAATATGGAAAGATGTTTATTCATTCAGTTATCCTAAAGGGTTCAAGCATATTGAATTTGTGTCAGCAGGACTAAGGGATCCTATTTCAGAACAGGAAGATGTTGACAAGTCCATCAAGAAACCTTCTTGGGTGGAACATAATGAAAAGATGAATCTTATCCAAACTCGAACCAGAGGAGGTATTGGTCATTCCGGAATGGAGGTTCTAAGTTCTGATCTGCTGGATACAAATACTCTGACTGGCAATCTTAGTGAATGAATTACTCCTTCACATCTTGAGAAAGTTGAAGCTGTGAAGATTGTTTATAGAAAGATAAATGATAATGATTTCAGAGAGGAGATTATGTACTTTTTGAGAGATGATAAAGTAAAGAGTTTTACCTTACAGCAACTCTTGATGAAGACTGTGACAGAATTGAAATACATTCATTACCTTCTTAGAGTTGAGGATAGTATCACCAGAAATTGGTCTTCTATGATACTTGAAGTTATCAACAGAAAAGTCATGACTAATGATGATAAATACAATGGTGATTATGTCCCTATGTACAAAACTTATACTGGTCAAGAAATGAAGATGGAAAAGGGAGCTGCAGTTCTAAAAATTTTTCTCAACAATCTTCAGTTATCTTTCAGTCCTGATCATGAAGATGTTAGTTTAAGCTTTATGTTGATTGGTGATCTTGAGATAAACAAAAGCTTAATTTCTAAACTGAGATCAGCCATCTATCAGCTTGGAGAAGATACTGAAGAGAAGAGAGCGTTGAAGAAAAAGCTTGTTAAAGTCCTTCAAGACTAGGAGGAAGAAAGGTTGAACAACTTTCTGGAAATAACTGTCAGTTATCTTAGGATACTGAAGTAAGCTTTACTCCTTGTACATTTTGTAATTGGTTTTGGCATCATTGAGAATGGAATTTGTGCTTCATTATATTAAGCATAAATTAGGGGAGATTGTTACGTGCTGATTCTCAATGATCAGAAGAAGCTCAGGATCTGACTGTGTTTATATGTCAGCAGTATTTGATATATCTTTAGGATTTGACACATGAACAACATTTGCATGTCATCGGCATCTGGAGGTAGTCATCTAAGAAGATTTGTTTTGTTCCTTAGTTTGGGGAATAATATTCAGTTAAAGATATATATCAGTTTTGGTTAGTTTTTGATGATGTATATCTTAGATTGATTAGCAGCAGCTGTGTATTATATAAACACAGTTTAGGTCATCATATAGTGAATTAACTTGAGCATTGTATGACCTAGAAGCTCTCAAGAACATCAGTATTTATTGAGAGAGTTTGTAACAGTTTTAATCAGAAATATAAAGAACTGCAATATTTTTAATACTTGTTCGAAATATTTATACAATTTTATCTGTAACACCCCCAGATCCGGGGTCAGGGATCCGGGTCGTCACGGTCATTCTTTCCACAATATCACTTCACTTAATTAATAATAAATAACCTTATGCTGTGACCCCACACTAACACACACCACAACCCGTTATAGTCTCAGAGATGAAATTGAAATAAGTACAAGTCCTTGAATCCACAATTTAAAAGTTATTACAACCCAAAATGATTACTTGATAAATTTACAGTTAATTGTCATTATCTGCCATAAGTTATAACTATACAATATTTGGTTCCAAAAAGTAGAATGCCTGATCTACCAATAGATTTACCTCTGCAGCTATAGCAGCTACAACATCAACGGGAAGACGCGGGACGCTTCCCACGCGCTTGCGCTGGGTCTGCTTGAGTCTGGCCATCTTTCCTAACTGTTGTTGTGTGATGAAGAAATGAAGCAAGAGTGAGCATTACAGCTCGCAAGATAATATATAGTGTAACAATAATGCAAGTATCTCAATGGATAACTTACTAGAATCATTTATCAAGTATAAGGTAATTACTTACTGGATATAAGCAAAAAGAAGGGATGAAGTTACCAAATACTTCACTATACTTATATCATTTTTAGAAATCTACTTGAACTACTACTGTTCAAAGTATAATAAGTTTCAAAAGGTCATCCCCTAGATGAGACCACAAGTTAAGACTTGAATAGATTCAATCTTGGAAATATTCTTAAAGGAAATGAAGTTACGAGATACTTCATTCAATGGGAACACCATTAAAACTATTTGACTTTGTTAAAGCTTCGGCAACCACCCATTCGTAGCCTTTCGATCGAAATACTCTGGGTAGTGTTGCAGAATTGTCCAACTGGATGATGAACTCATTACGGGAGTTTGTCTCGCCAGGAAGACCACTTACGATGATCAGTCGCAGTAGCACAACCCCTACCATTTTCTACATGTAGAGGAGAACCTGTCGGATTTACTTGTCAACCGAACACTGGACTCTTAAGGAATGTACCGTCTTGCGGAACTTCCAGGCCATTTGGGCCAATATAATAAGGCTGGGTCGGCGCCACTCGACCACTTACGCCACTCCTAGTTCAGATGAAATCCATGACTCTGAAACATAAAGGTCGTCCTCACCTTCCCCAAGTAGAAACTTATTGATACGACTCCACCAAGAAGTCGTATCTAGTTGGAAAGGAAAACTCACCGATATTTCCCAGGCGATGCCTGTTAATGGATTAACTTGTTCCAAGAATTTTACTTCCCGAGTATTGAGTAAGTAATCAAAATTATTTTATCAAAATAGCAACCTTGTTGCGAATATAAAACATACCACAGAGCCGGATCCCTCAGGTTTTGAGCGAATATTTAAATCCCCTTTGAAAGGAAGATCTTAAATAAATAAAAATGAGTTTTTGGGATCCGCTCTAACTTTTAAAAATCATTTTGAAGGCTCGTAAATATTTTTAAGGATGTTTGGAGTAATGCTGATTTAATAAAATAAATCAGTCCCAATATATTAGAAAATATCTGAATATTATTATTTAAATAATATTCCCATAAAGAATAATCTTTATTAAAATAATTGAAGTAGAAGTTGTAAAACTTATACTTGAAATGAATCTTAAATAACCAAAGATGTACTCATACGAAAGTAATATCTTTATTTGAATAATCAAAAGTAAGTTTGATAATCGACACATTATTCTTTAATAAAATAAAGAATATTATTTAGTAAATAATCGGAGTCATAAGTCCTCGAATAAATATTCAAAATAATATTCATTAATAAAATAAACGGAGTCATAAGACCTCGAATGGATATTCAAAAATAATATTCGTTAATAAATAAACGGGGTCATAAGCCCTCGAATGAATATTCAAGATAATATTCAATAATAAAATAAAGTTATCGAATAAACCTTATTCGATTCATAATTTTGAAAACTATTCATATATATATAAATATATATATATATATTATACTCGGTAGCCTCGACTCCCGGTTTTAGAAAAAGTTCACCTTTGGGTCCCCTATACTAAGGGTATATGCAAATTACCGCTTATCTCTAGCATAGGTATTATCGACTGAATCAACAGATATATGTATCAAGAATATGAAACAGGCATGCATATATACCATATCACATGCTACAATATATCGCAAGAATTTTCTAAGTAACCATTATGCATCTATCACAAGATAATGCATGTACAAATGTATACATCACAACAACAGTATAACGGATAGAAAACTTGCCTGAGCAACTGGGGGTTATAAATGGCTTGGGACGAGTCTGGTAACCTATAAACAACATATAAGTTAGAATTAAATCAAAGTCACTCATTGTTATGGATTAAAACTACTATATATAATTGCTGTATTTAATACTAAGGAACGTGAGCTTCGAGGCTCGATTTGACTGCTCTTGTGTTTCGTGACTCAATCTGCCTTAACAAGATGCCTACGTACCTTGCTGATTGCCAAGGATCAAGTCAAAAAACGTAGTTCTAATTTGTGAGGTGAGGCCCCTTATATAGATGCGGGAGTCCTTGAATTGGACTTGGTATAGGAGGCTTGGTGGATAAGCCTCTGAATTAGGATAGACTTAGGAGTCCTAGGAAGTAGGAAGTTGATTCCTTATCCTTTCAGGTCCCCTTGAGGCTAATCTCTAAGGATTTATATCCTCATCGGGACTCTTTTCAACATCTGATTTCTCCCTTATTAATTAATTACGAAATTAATTAATAATCAGGGCTTTTTGGGCCTCTTTTATTCCACCAGGCCTAATCTGGTCCGTCAGACTTAACCTTTCTGGTCTGAATATTATACATCTTATTATTATTGGGCCTAGCAGCCCATTAATTATAAAATCAGGACTTATTTATCCCTATCATTTGCCCCCCAACTTTTGGGAAACATTGATTAGGTTTCGCAGAAGTTAAATCTATTCGTTCCCTTACAGGGTTTCGTTTTTGCGTAAAGTGTGGAGCGACCTACACATTTACAACGAATCTTCCTTTTATTCAGAAATTATCTTAATTTCCAGGAATTTTTCCCTAATTTTCTGGGATTTTCCCTAATTTTCTGGATTTTTCCCTTAATTTCTGGGATTTATCCTTAATTTCCGGATTTTTCCTTTAATTTCTGGGATTTATCCTTAATTTTCTGGATTTTTCCTTAATTTTCTGAAAATATTACCATTTTTCAGAAATTATTTAAGGAATTTCCTTAATTTCTGGATTTTTCCCTAATTTCTGGGATTTATCCTTAATTTTCTGGATTTTTCCTTAATTTTCTGAAAATATTACCATTTTTCAGAAATTATTTAAGGAATTTCCTTAATTTTCTGGATTTTTTCCTTAATTTTCTGAAAATATTACCATTTTTCAGAAATTATTTAAGGGATTTCCTTAATTTTCCAGGATTTTTTCTTCTTTTTTTTTTTCTCTCCCTTTTTTCTTTTTTTTTTTTTTTTTTTTTTTAATACAATTTTCGACCAGGAATCCATTCGACCAGGATCCTGGTCGAATTAACCTTCAGTATGCCTTGGTCGATTGAATTTCGAGCAGGTTGGGTTCGAGCAAGATTCCTGGTCGAATTTCGGCCAGGATTTTTTCCTATATATATATATATTTTTTTTTTTTTTTTTTTTTTTTTTATTTCGAATAGGATTTTTCGACCAGGAATTTTCGGTTAAGATTTTCGGTCAAGATCCCCATTTTTTGACCGAATTAACCACCATCTCTTGCCTTGGTCGAAGCTATTTCGGGCAGGTACTATTCGACCAGGATTTTACCTTGATTCCTGGTCGACAGTGTCAGGAAATATTCTGGTCGAACCAGTAAAAATTTTTTTTTTTTTTTTTTTTCGAATAGGATTTCTTCCCTTTCGGTCAAGATTCTTACTTTCTGACCGAATTAACCTTCCTTCTAAGCCCTGGTCGAAGGATTTTCGAGCAGGAACATTTTGACCAGGATTTTTCTGTGTTTTCTCTTCGAAAGGTTCAAGAATACATATATATTTTTTGTATATCCTTGGATTCTCAATTCTGGGCTAAGACTTGGGCTCATTTTAACTGGGCCTATTCTCTAATTTGGCCTACCCTTTTTCCTGGGCTACAATAGAAAAAACCTTGGCCCATTTTCCTTGGTCCAACTAGTTTTTTGCAATTGGCCCATTGCTTTAACTGGGCTCCCTTCCCACTCTTTTTTCTTAAACATCATTTGGGCCTCAACATGGCTTGATTTTTCTAAAATTAGGCCCTTTTCTGAGATGGGCTTTCATTTTCTAAGCCCAAATTCCAAATCCTTCTAGGGTTTTTCTGGATTCTTCCAGATTCTTCAAAAACTTTAATTTTCCTCTGATTTTTGCTAGAACTTCCTGGATTATTCCAGAACCTTCTAAGTTTTGGGCCCAAATGGGCTTTTTTAAGGCCCATTTTCCTTCTTCCTTGGCTATATAAAGGTGGGGTGAGAGTTTTATTTCTTCACACCTCTCATTTCACCTCTCATTTCATTTTACAACTTCTCCTCATCCCTCCTCCAACTTTCTAGCCTTTCCTTTCTCAAATCCCTCCTTTAGTTTTCCAACCTCTCCTTCAGGCTTTTTCTAGCTTTCTAATCTTTCTAATGGCTGACAAGAATTCTGAGAGGGCGGCCAAAATTGCCTCGGCTTCAAAACGAGGTAAGGATATCGAGATCCGCTCTTCATATATGTCTTTAATTGATATGATTAATACTAGGGGGGATGAATATCCCTCCACTGCACATCTCGACTCTTTTAATCACTGTAATACTTGGCATAACATAGATTTCAATAAACTAAATGCTCGTTATAACGTCCCTCCCCCCTTTAGACTAGTTCCAGTCTCTGGTGGTGACCGTACTTGCCACTGGAGGCCCGATACTCTTTTCATCTACACCGACGCCCTTAACGCTGGGCTTAGGTTCCCTTTCCATCCTTTTATCCCTCATCTTTTGGCTGACTTACAAATCAACCCGTGTCAGCTTCCTCCAAACGCCTGGAGGAATATTCTATGTTTTATGGTTTGTTGTCTTAGGGAGGGCTTTCCTCTTTCGGTAGCCGTTTTTAGGAAAGTCTTCCAATGTTACAATAGTTCTTCTAATATTTGTGGCTGGGTTTATGTCAAACAAAGGCCCAAAAGCAAACATATCTTTAATAGCGCCTCTATTCCTGATAATAATCCAAATTGGAGGAATAGTTTCGTTGGGTTACGTTGGGAGAATGGCGACTGGGGCACGCTCTTTCGATCTTCCTTTGGGAAGGTCAGTGATGGTAGCCTCAAATCCATTCACTTAACTCCTGAAGAAACTATTATTTATAATGGCCTTACTCAGGATGATGGTACGACCACCAGCTGGACTCTCTTAGAGGAGTTTTCCCTAATTCATGTGGGACTATCCTCTGTTTCTCAACAGGGTATTTTTCTTCCCTTCTCAATTTTACTTCATTTCATGCGTTATTAACTTCACTTATTTTGTCCTTTGTTTTGTTTCAGCTGCTAAGGAGATTAACGAGGACAACGTTCCTTTGGTTGAGGAGACAGCTAGGATGAAGAAAGCTCGGCTCGCAGGCCTAGACACCCGGGGAAAGGCGACAGAGCCTATCTTCTTGAGAAAGCACAAGGAGCCTATGGGGGAGGCTTCAACTGAAGGAGCTGAGGGCCATAATGCTCCTATCACTGCTGCTGCCCCTGCTGCTGCTGCTACAGGCGCCTTTCAGCCTCTCTGGGGATTCCGCCGAGGGGATACCGTGGTTGGTTCCACGAAGCATGCTTGGGATTGGTCCTACCGTAGCGTGACCCCAAAGGACTTTACTGATGTGGTGGCCACCCCTGACCTTGAGAGGATTAAGCTCATGGGAGCCCAATCTCTGGCTTCGGTATGCCTTCTCTTTTTTAAACTTATTTCTCGTTCTTGTAGCACTTTCTTGCCTTATACTTTGTTAATTGTTTTGTTTCAGTCTAACGCCTACTTTCAAGGCGTTGTGAGGCAAGCCGAATCATGGAAGCGGGCTTCTGATAAGGCCGATAATGCCCTCAGGAGGCAGCAGAAGAAGTATGCTACCCTGGAGAAGAAGCTCAAGCGCAAGGAGGAAGAACTCGGAGAGTCTAACGCCGAGCTGGTGGTACTTCGGGCGGAGAAGGATAAAGCTATAGACAATTATCTGGACTCGGAGGAGTTTGCCCAATCCATGAGGATTAGGGATGATTCAGTCTTTCCCGAGTTTTTTAGGACTGGTTGGGACACGGCCCTTGGGACCGTGAACGAGGCTTGTCCTGATATTAACCCGGCGGACTACATCTGCCCTGACGATGAGGCTTTGCTACAGAGGTTTCGTACCCGAGTAGTTGTCTCGGATCATGTTCCTCAGGATCCACTTCTTCCTCCTCCCGAGTCTTTTTCCAGACCTGCTGAGGATGACAGCTCTTCCTCCTCCGAGACAACGGAGACATCTAGCGAGAGCGGAGAAGACGATGATATGGACGCCGAGGGCACCTCAGCTCCTTAGAGCTTTTTCAGCCCTGCGTGGCTTTTTTATTTTCGAGACTTTATTTATCAAACTTTTGTAACATCTATCAGATCTATCTCATTTATCACCTTTTATGCTTTGCATCCATGCATTTGATTTTTATTTGTTAGGCCACAATCATACTTTGAAGAACTTATGAATTTCATAAAATTGTCTGGGATTCGTCCCTTACACAAGTCTTAATAAATTTCGTAATAAAACTAAAACATATAAATCCTAAGCAAGCAAAGCTTCAAGGTGCTTTTCAACCTACTCGCCATCCTGACGAGTGAGAATCGTACTTCGACCATCTTACACGTAGTAAACCTTCAGGTTTTGTGCGTGCCAGGTTCTCGGGACTTCAAAACCATCCATAGTCTCCAGCTTGTAGGTTCCTCTACCCTGAACGCTCTTGACTCTATACGGCCCTTCCCAATTTGGGGCAAGCTTTCCTTTCTGTCCGACACCAGAAGCCTCTATTTTTCTCAAGACTAGGTCACCTTGTTTGAAAAACCTCTCTTTAACCCTTAGGTTGTAGTAGAATGAAGCCTTTTTCTGATATTCTACTATCTTTGCGTGTGCTTTATCTCGTACTTCATCGATTAAATCCAGGGCTAACTTCTGCCCTTCCTCATTTTCTTTTTCATCAAAAGCCTGAATCCTTGGAGAAGAATGTGATATCTCCACGGGAACTACTGCTTCCGCCCCATATGCCAACATGAAAGGAGTTGCATCTGTCGTGACTCTACAGGTAGTCCTATAAGCCCATAATATGGGAAGTATCTCATCTACCCAATTATTTCTCGACTTTTCGATCCTCTTCTTTAGTCCATCCAGGATTATCCGATTTGCTACTTCCGCTTGCCCATTGGCTTGCGGGTGAGCCACAGAGGTGAATCGTAACTCAATTTCATTTTCTTCACAATACTTCTTGAATTCCTCATTGTTGAATTGCGTTCCATTGTCAGTGACGAGGATACGGGGAATTCCATATCGGCACATGATGTTTTCCCACAGGAATTGTGCAACCTGCTTAGTTGTGATTTTGGCCAAAGGTTTGGCTTCGATCCACTTGGTGAAATAATCAATGGCTACAATCAGAAACTTCCTTTGTGCTGTGGCCATAGGAAAAGGCCCTAGAATATCCATCCCCCACATAGCAAAGGGAATAGGTGAGTTGATAGAGGTCAGCATCTCGGGGGGTTGTCTGGCGACTGGTGCATGCTTCTGACAACGATCACACTTCTTTACATATTCTTTGGCATCAGCCATCATTTCTGGCCAATAGAAGCCTAAACGAGTTATCTTATGAGCCAAGGCCCTGCCCCCCAAGTGTTGCCCACAAATGCCTTCATGCACTTCCTCAAGAGCCAAGCGTGCCTCATCCGGCCTGAGACACCTCAAGTAAGGAACCACGAAAGATCTCTTATACAGAATCCCATCTATCAAGGAGTACCTTAGTGCTCGAACAGTTAACTTTCGTGCTTCAGTTGCATCGCTTGGCAACCATCCGGTTTGAATGTGAGCCTTAATGGGATCGATCCATGACGTCCCCAGGCCTATGGGAGCCACAAGCTTAACATCTATGCTTCGCGTCTTTAAAACACGAAAGTATACACTCCCTGAACTTTCTTCTATCTCAGATGAAGCAAACTTTGATAGCGCGTCTGCCTTAACATTTTCTTCCCTTGGAATGTGCTCAACATGACATTCATTAAATTGGGTCATCACAGCCCTTACTAGGCGGACATATTTAGCCATTGTATCATCCCTTGCCTCAAATTCTCCCTTTACTTGGGATATGATCAGCTTTGAGTCTCCACGGACCTTTAAGTTTTTGACTCTAAGTGTCCCAGCTAGACCAAGGCCTGCTATCAGGGCTTCATACTCTGCCTCATTGTTTGTGGTTGGGAAGTCTAGCTTCATGGCATACTCAATTAAGAATCCATCAGGGCTTTGCAAAACCAACCCTGCTCCACTGGAATTTGTTTTTGATGCTCCATCAAAATAGAGAACCCAATATTCTTTCTCCTTGTCCCCATTGTCGACTCCCTTGTCTTGAGGTGTGGTATCTTCCTGCCCCCCGACTTCTTGGTTGGGTATGGTACATTCCACCACGAAGTCAGCTAGTGCCTGGGCTTTTATGGCTATACGTGGCTTATACTTGAGATCGAACTCTCCCAACTCTATTGCCCACTTAATTAGTCTCCCACTTGCCTTGGGACTGTGAATGATATTTCTCAGTGGCTGATTTGTTAGCACTTCAATTTGGTGAGCTTGAAAATAAGGACGCAGCTTTCTTGAAGCCATCACCAAGGCTAAAGCAAATTTCTCAATGGCTGAATAATTCAACTCAGCACCACGCAAAATTTTGCTGACATAGTATACGGGTTTCTGGACTTTCAGTTCCTCCTTAACCAACACCGCGCTCAAGGCGCTTTCTGAAACAGCCAAGTACAAGAATAAAACTTCACCCAGAACTGGCTTGGCCAACAACGGGGCCTGGCCCATATACTTCTTTAACTCTTCAAATGCCTTCTGATTTTCCTCACTCCATACAAAGTCTTTAATGTTCTTTAATGACTTGAAGAATGACAAGCACTTGTCTCCTGACTTGGAGAAGAATCGCCCTAGCGCAGCAACCCTTCCTGTGAGTTTCTGAACATCCTTGACAGTTTTTGGGGGTTCCATGTCCAGGATTGCCTTTATTTTATCGGGGTTAGCCTCAATTCCCCTCTTTGAGACCATCAATCCCAAGAATTTTCCAGATCCTACTCCGAAAGCACACTTCGTGGGATTCAACATCATCTTGTGGTACCTCAGGACCTCAAAAGCTTCCCTCAAATGGGTTATATGATCAGTCTTTACTAGACTCTTGACTAGCATGTCATCAACATAGACTTCCATAGTCTTCCCAATAAGATCTTTAAAAATTTTATTCACCAACCTTTGATAGGTGGCTCCTGCATTCTTGAGACCAAACGCCATAACAAGATAACAATAAACACCAAAGTCAGTGATAAATGATACCTTTGGAATGTCATCCTTATGCATTTTGATCTGGTTGTATCCGCTAAATCCATCCATGAAACTCAACATCTCATGTCCAGCGGTGGCATCAATCAAAGTATCAATTCTAGGCAGCGGAAAATAATCTTTGGGACATGCATCATTCAGATCGGTGAAGTCTATACACATCCTCCACTTTCCATTAGCCTTCTTCACCATTACAGGGTTTGCTAACCACTCCGGAAATTGAATCTCCTCAATGAAACCAGCCTCTAAGAGCTTTTCCACTTCCTGCTTTATAGCCTCTTGTCTTTCCGGGGCAAAATTTCTTTTCTTTTGTTTTACTGTCTTCCGGCTTGGATCCACGTTTAACTTGTGGGTAATTAACCCCGGGTCTATGCCTGGCATATCAGCTGCTGACCATGCAAACACATCACTATTTTCTTGCAAAAATTTCACTAACTTCCCTCTAAGGGGCTCCTCTAATGTAGCTCCAATGAAAGTCATCCTCTCAGGATTCTTGGGATCTAAAGGAACCGAATCCAATTCTTCTGCTGGCCTTCCTCTATTCTCATCATTTTCTCGAACATCCATATCTTCAATAGGAAGAACCTGCCCCCCGACTCCATCTGCCCTCAAAGAGGCCACATAACAGCTTCTAGCCATTTTTTGATCTCCCCTCTCTTCTCCAATCCCGTTTCGGGTGGGAAACTTCATGACTGAATGGTAGGAAGAGGGGACTGCCTTGAAGGCATGTATCCCTGTTCTCCCCATGATAGCATTATAAGTTGAACTAGCCTTTACCACCACAAAATCCAGCATCTGCGTTGCTTGCCTTGGCTCCGTACCTATGGTGGTTGGTAATTTAATTATCCCTTCCACAGGACATTCTACTCCAGCAAATCCATATATCGGCATGTCGGTTGGTGTCAACTGGGAGTCGTTATACCCCATCCTTAGAAAGGTGTCGTGGAGCAAGATATCCACAGAAGCACCATTATCCACAAGGACCCTCTTAACCGGGCTATTTCCTATTATCGGCGTTATGACCAGCGGGTCGTCATGGGGAAACTTCACACCCTCTAGGTCGGAATCATCAAAAGCCAATGTTACTTCTGTCCTGGCCCTCTTCGGGGCTTCTCCAACAATATGCATAACCTCTCTAGTATATGCCTTTCTGGAATTTTTGGACAATCCAGCAGCAGTTGGACCTCCAAAGATCGTGTTTATCACAGGCCCTCGAGGTCTCGGCCCTCCATAAATGGTGTTTATAACTGGTCCTCTAGGTTGGGGATTCCGCCCCTGATCATCTTGGTCCCTCCTACGATCTTCAAAGTTCTTCCTTCCATTATTGTTTCTGTCTCCTCCATCTCCAGTATACTTGTTCAGCCTTCCTTTTCGAATCAAAAACTCAATTTCATCTTTCAACTGCCTACACTCATCGGTGTCATGACCAACATCTTTGTGAAACCTGCAATACTTGCCCTTATCTAGCTTGGCGGGATCAGCCTTCAAGGGCTTAGGCCAGCGAATATCTCTGTCTTTCTCAATCTCCATCAAAATCTGACTTCTGGGGGCATTCAGCTTAGCGTATTCAGTGAACTTTTGCCCAGGTCCTCCCTTCTTGGGGGTTGAATCAGGGTTTTGTTCAGTTCTAGGATACTTATCCTTAGCGATGTACTCCAAATCAGTTTTTCGTTTCTTGCCTCCAGTGGGCTCATTACTTACTACGGTCTTCCTCATACTCTCTTCAACCTTGATATACTTCCCTGCCCTCTCTTGGAGCTGCAACATGCTCTCAGGGGGTCGTTTGGCCAAAGACATCTTGAAAAACTCATCCCTAGTTCCTTGTTGCAGCGCTATCATGGCTACCTTATCATCAAGGTCTGGGACTTTTAAAGCCTCCTTTGTAAAACGATTTAGGTAATCTCTTAAGGATTCTTTAGCTCCCTGCACAAGACTCATAAGAGATGCTGAACTTTTCTCATGGACTCTTCCACTGATGAATTGCTTAATAAAAGCCTGACTTAATTCTCTGAACGATCCAATAGAGTTTGGGGGCAGGCGACTGTACCATCTTTGAGCCATACCCGACAGGGTTTGAGGGAAGGCCCGACACTTTATAGCATCATTCACGGGTTGCAGCAGCAGTGCATTAGAGAATGTCCTAACATGATTAGCGGGGTCTCCCGTGCCATCATAGGCTTTGATAGTGGGCATCTTAAATTTTCTTGAGATATGGGCATTCATTATCTCTTCTGTGAAGGGTGGAGTTGGATCATCAGGATCCCCAAGGGGAAGGAGATTGCTTGGATCAGTTCTTGGGACAGCAGCCCTTCTTCTTACCGGACCATCCAGGTCTATGATAGGAGGAGGATTTCTCCCCCTAGGAGGTATGTGGGGTCTGGTGGCTTGGTAAGCCTCCAAATCACGCCTCAGCCTTTGGATTTCAGCCTCATGAGCCCTGATCTTTTCCTGCACTTCTTGGGGATTCGCCCCTGGGGTGCTTTGGGGGCGTTGCCTTCCATCGGCCATTGGCTCTTTTCCAGGACGCCTCCTTCTTGGGGCCACTTCATCATCCGAAGATTCGGAGTCTCTCTCAGTGTATGGACCAGAAAATTCCCGATCCTCAGGGATAGGATCCAAACCTCGTATATAGGGGGGCGACCGCCCTCGTGCTTCGCTTCGCCCAGCATATCCACTTCCTCCAACCTCAGGGTGAAGGGGCATCCCATAAGGGGGGTTAGTAGTAACAATAGTTGAGTATTCATACCCGACGGGTCGAGAATTCACAGGTATATGTATTTGTTGAACTTGAGGATTCGTACCTTGAACAGTCGGGGGAGTTGTCCCTTGTGGCTGAGGATGAGTTGCCCCTGTCTGGGCTTCCCCCTGAGTAGATGCATAAGTTGAATGGGGAGGAACCTCCACGGTTGATGAAATCACCTGGGTTGTCCCTGATGGTGTTCCCTCCTCCAGAGTGCTGGTTGTTCTCCGTGTTCTCGCCATGGTTGTTGTTGCGTAATTTCCCACAGACGGCGCCAAATGTTATGGATTAAAACTACTATATATAATTGCTGTATTTAATACTAAGGAACGTGAGCTTCGAGGCTCGATTTAACTGCTCTTGTGTTTCGTGACTCAATCTGCCTTAACAAGATGCCTACGTACCTTGCTGATTGCCAAGGATCAAGTCAAAAAACGTAGTTCTAATTTGTGGGGTGAGGCCCCTTATATAGATGCGGGAGTCCTTGAATTGGACTTGGTATAGGAGGCTTGGTGGATAAGCCTCTGAATTAGGATAGACTTAGGAGTCCTAGGAAGTAGGAAGTTGATTCCTTATCCTTTCAGGTCCCCTTGAGGCTAATCTCTAAGGATTTATATCCTCATCGGGACTCTTTTCAACATCTGATTTCTCCCTTATTAATTAATTACGAAATTAATTAATAATCAGGGCTTTTTGGGCCTCTTTTATTCCACCAGGCCTAATCTGGTCCGTCAGACTTAACCTTTCTGGTCTGAATATTATACATCTTATTATTATTGGGCCTAGCAGCCCATTAATTATAAAATCAGGACTTATTTATCCCTATCACTCATAAATCTATACTTTAACCAATTTAGATTCTAACGCTCGCTTTGCGCTTAATGATTTTCTTAAGTCGCTCGAGTACCCTCGGCTCCACCATTTTTAATAAATTAACCATTACAAGTTTTAAGGCGATTCTTTTTCGAGTGTCTTACCAACTGCCTAACACACTTTACATAAATGTTTCATACTCCAATTAGTCCTTTTAGGTCTTTAACCTATGTTTCAAAGTAAGGCCAGGGGTAATGATTCGTTCGCGAAATGTCGTTACTTAAAACGGCCGTTTCTCCTAAACCGTACATCGGAATCAAACGAACTACATATCAAAACGAAGCTCGTAACATGAACTATCTAACCATGGCAATGGTCCAAACCTAGCAGTGAGTTCACGGGTCCTAATGTTAAGAACAAAAACAGCCTAAAGTAAATCGGACATTATGACGGCTATGTTTACGCGATTACCCAAATTTAAAACACTCCAATTCAACCCACAAACAATCCACAATCACAACCCAATCAAAACTCCATCCGTACTACATCATAACAGCCCCAACAACTCAACATTAACAATTTATACTTATTCTTAAACTTGAATTTAACTACACTTAAGTTGATTATTCAACAATCCAAGAATTACCACTCCAAAACTTCACAAAACTAACTAATCTCCACATTCACAACAAGCAAGCCTCCCATGAATTAAAATCAACAAAACTAAACCTAATTACTCAAATAAAGTTAGGGTTTGGAGGGGTTATACCTTCCTTGAAGAGTGGAGAATCAAGAGAATGGCTTGGAATCACCCTTAAAGTCCTTATCCAAGCTTAAACTAAACAAAACTTCAAGAACAAAAATTTTAGTTCTTGAAAAACACTATTCACCATCTTCTTCCATGATTTTTAGGAAGAGATTGTGAATGATTTAGGAGCTCAAACTTATAGCATATCCATAACTATGCATAAGGAGTCTTAGATAATTACCTTGTGATTTAACAATGCTTGGAACTTGATTTTTGATTTTCTTGCTTTGGAAAAGAAGAAAAAGCCGAGAGCATGGAAGAAGAAAGGTGAGAAAATGTTGTGTTTTTGGTGAAAATGAATTGTTGGCTTGGTTGGTTGATTTTTTGATTTGTTTTGTTTTGTTTTATTACCTTTTTACCATGGTAACTTTTGTGTGGTTCTAATTCAACCAACAACACACTTGCTTGGTCATGCTTATGTCACAATGTGATGTCACCCTCCCTCCTTTGTCCTCTTCTCATTGGTTTGATGACATCATCCTCACTAATCTCTTTGATTAGCTTTTAATTATTTGGCTAATGACCGCTGATCTGTTATACGGTTCGCTTAACTTTCGTTTTCGTTTTATCGTTTGAGGGATCATACCCGGGATCTTATTACTTGGGTTCCCTTAACCTTTCTCAATACATTATATTCCTTTTTATGATCCTCTATTAAAATCCTTGACTTTAAATCCTTTTTATCCTGTTACCTTATACTCAATTCTTTCGATATCTGGTGGATTTTTCGGGAAAAATCAAAAGGTTCTAATTTGGATTCTGACGATCTTTACATACACTTATATATCATATAGAGTACCAATAAAATCTCAGAACATCCATAAAAGAACCCCTACATAGTGTGGCATGAAAAGTTTTCTTGTTCAGCAATATCAGCAAAAACACTATTCATAAGGGTTAACAAAAGTTCAAAATTTTGGGGTTATTACAGTCTCCCCTCCTTAAAAGGATTCCATCCCGGAATCAAATAGAAAACAAATGGGGGTACTTTTCTAGCATTGCGCTCTCTAGTTCCCAAGTTGATTCTTCCACATTATGATTCTGCCATAGCACTCTGACTAGCTTGATCACTTTGTTCCGAAGCATCTGCTCCTTCTTGTCCATAATCTTTACTGGTTTCTCCACATAAGTCAGATCTGGTTGCATATCCACATGCTCGTACTCCACTATGTGTTTGGCATCCCGATGATACTTCCTTAGCATTGACACATGGAACACATTATGAACTTGTTGTAGGTTTGGGGGTAAGGCTAGCTCGTAAGCCAACTTCCCAATCCGTCTTAGTATCTCAAAAGGTCCAATGTATCTTGGGCTTAGTTTTCCTTTCTTTCCAAATCTCATTAACCCCTTCCAAGGGGATACTTTTAGTAGTACTAAGTCCCCTACTCCATACTCCTTGTCCTTTTGGGCTAGGTCTGCATATTTCTTCTGTCTGTCTTGGGCTGCTACCAGCCGTCCTCTGATGAGATCCACTATGTCTTTGGTCCTTTGGACCACTTCGGGTCCGAGCATCTTCCGCTCTCCTACTTCATCCCAGTATAAGGGAGATCGACACCTTCTTCCGTACAGGGCCTTATAAGGCGGCATTCCGATGC
Source organism: Apium graveolens (assembly GCF_009905375.1). NCBI lineage: Eukaryota > Viridiplantae > Streptophyta > Magnoliopsida > Apiales > Apiaceae > Apium > Apium graveolens. The sequence continues at coordinate 1,368,137 of NC_133647.1, read as the reverse complement.
TAGCATGAAAGCTGTTGTTATAAGAAAATTCGATCAACGGCAAGTGATCATCCCAACTTCCTTTAAAGTCTATTGTACAGACTCTCAACATATCCTCTAGTGTCTGGATGGTCCTTTCACTCTGCCCATCCTTCTGGGGATGGTAAGCGGTACTCATATTTAACTTGGTCCCCGCACATTCTTGAAAGCTCCTCCAAAATCTGGAGTTGAACCTGGGGTCTCGGTCTGAGACAATGGACGCTGGGACTCCATGTCGTGCCACTATTTCTTTAAGGTAAATGTCCACCAGTCTATCGACTGTGTATCTCTCATTGATAGGAATGAAATGAGCTGACTTTGTCAGTCGGTCTATAATCACCCATATGGCATCATGGTTGGCTTTCATCCTTGGTAAGCCGACAACAAAATCCATGGCTATCTGTTCCCATTTCCATTCGGGAATCTCCAGGGGTCGTAAAAGTCCACTGGGTCTCTGGTGCTCTGCCTTTACTCTTTGGTAAGTTAAACATTTGCTTACCCATTCTGCTACATCCCTCTTCATGTTGGGCCACTAGTAATATTCCTTCAAATCCCTATACATCTTGGTGCTTCCCGGGTGAATGGAATACCTTGAACTATGGCTTTCATTCAAAATCTCATCTTTAAGCTCTTGAACGTTCGGAACCCAAATCCTGTAGGAGTACCTCATTATCCCTTTATCATCTTTCTCAGTATGGATCTCTTCTCCATTCATTAACTCTCTGCCTTCATTCATTATTTTCTGTTGGCACAATCTGATCTTTTCCAATAACTCTGGATGCATTGAGATCTCAAACAGCTTTTCAATTCCGGTTCCGGTTACCTTTACTTCTATTTCCATCCTCTCGAAATCCTTTATCAATTCTTTCGAAGTCATTATCATTCTGAGTCTTTCCTTTCTACTAAGGGCATCAGCCACCACATTGGCTTTCCCCGGATGATAGAGAATCTCGCAATCATAGTCCTTGATTAGCTCTAACCATCTCCTCCGGGCATGTTGAGCTCTTTCTGCGTAAATATGTACTTGAGGCTCTTATGGTCTGTGAAAATCTCGCACTTCTCTCCATACAAGTAGTGCCTCCAAATTTTTAGGGCAAAAACTATTGCTGCGAGCTCAAGGTCATGAGTAGGATATCTAATCTCGTATTCCTTCAGTTGTCTAGATGCATACGCAATCACTTTACCGTGCTGCATAAGCACACACCCTAATCCTTTGTGCGACGCATCACTATATATCACAAAATCTCCTTTTCCGTCTGGCAATGCCAACACCGGGGTCGTTACCAACCTTTTCTTTAATTCCTGAAAACTGTTCTCGCATTTCTCCGTCCATTTAAACTTCTCTGTCTTACGAGTAAGTCGTGTCAAAGGGGCTACGATCTTCGCAAAGTCCTGTACAAATCTACGATAGTAGCCGGCCAATCCTATGAATCTCCTTACCTCTATGGGTGTGGTTGGCCTTTCCCAATTTGAGACCGCCTCTATCTTGGAGGGGTCGACCAATACTCCTTCTTTATTGATCACATGTCCTAAAAACTGTACTTCATTCCGCCAGAATTCACACTTCGAGAATTTGGCATATAACTGTTCCTCTCTGAGTATTCCTAGAGCTATCCTCAAATGCTCTGCATGCTCTGCCTCAGTCCTTGAGTAGATTAAAATATCATCGATAAAAACTATCACACACTTGTCCAAGTACTTCTTGAATACTCTGTTCATTAAGTCCATGAAAGCCGCTGGGGCGTTGGTTAATCCAAAGGACATTACCAAGAACTCATAGTTCCCATACCTGGTACGGAACGCTGTCTTGGGAATATCTTCGGGTTTAATCTTTAGTTGGTGATATCCAGTTCTCAGGTCAATCTTGGAAAAATAAACAGCATCCTTTAGCTGGTCGAACAGATCGTCTATTCTAGGTAACGGGTACCTGTTCTTTATGGTTAGCTTGTTCAACTCTCGATAGTCGATGCACAGCCTCATGCTCCTATCCTTCTTCTTAACAAATAACACTGGTGCTCCCCACAGAGACACACTGGGTCTTATCATACCCTTATCCAAAAGTTCCTGCAATTGGGTAGCTAATTCCTTCATTTATAATGGGGCTAACCGGTAAGGTGCTTTTGAAACTGGCGCCGTCCCTGGGGCCAACTCAATAGCAAATTCAATCACTCTATCGGGTGGTAATCCCGGAAGGTCTTGTGGGAATACGTCTTCAAATTCGTTAACTACCAGAATATCTTGTAAGTTGGGTACCTCATTCTGCGTGTCCACCATATAGGCTAGGTAAGCCTCATTTCCTTTCCGTAGCATCCTTCTGGCCTGGGCCATAGTCAAAAATTTCTGCGTCTGCCTCTTTCCTCTAAATATGACTTCTTTCTTTCCTGGGATATTTAACTTAACTTTCTTCCCCTTACAGTCTATCTGAGCATCATTGCTAGATAGCCAGTCCATTCCCAAAATTACATCAAACTCCCCTAATTTAAAAGGAATCAGATCAACACTAAAAGATTGTTCCCCTATGCCTAACTCACAGGCGGGGTGAATCTGGTTAACAGGAATAATTTCATGATTGGCTATTTCTACTTGTAAGGGTTCTATCAAGGGTTCAGCCTTAAGTCTTAATTTACGCGCAAGGTCCTTTGATATAAAAGATTTAGTTGCTCCCGAATCAAATAAAACTTTTGCACTGACTGAATTTAGAGAAAGGGTACCTGCTATCATATCTGAGTCTTTCATAGCATCCTGGACTGTCATGTTGAAAGTCCTCGCAGTAGGTGGCTTATTGGAGGCAGCCCTGCTGGCTCCTGAAGCTGCTGGTTTGTTCATTGGGCATTCCTTCTTCCAATGACCCAGGCGTCCACACTGATGACAAGTGGTGGTTGGAACGATGGCAGGGGCTGACGAAGGGCATTTGTGGGAATTGTGGCCCACTTGCCCACACTTAAAGCAGGTTACTGGCTTTCCCTTACATTCTCCAGAATGCATCCTTCAACAAGTGTTACAGGCTGGCAATGGGGGTTGAGACTGGTTGGAATAGGACATTCTTGACTTCTGGCCGCTCTGGCTCACATTCACATTCATTGGCCGCTTAAACCCAGTGTTCTTTCCCGGTAGGGACACTGCTCCTCGATTAAATCTAGTTGGGAAGCTCCTTCCTGCGGAACCTCCACCCATGCTCATGCTTTTCCTCTTTATTCCCTTCTTCTTTCTTTCCTTCTGCATCTGTTCACTTCCGGCTTCTACAATTGTTGCCTTTTACACCAGAGTGGCATAATCCGTAAGCTCAAGGATTGCCACCCTATTCTGAATCCACGGTTTCAGTCCCTGCTGAAACCCCCAAGCTTTCTTTTCCTCGGTGTTCACAAATTCTGGCACAAACCTTGATAACTCAGTAAATTTCGCTTCATACTCTGCTACAGATAAGTTATTCTGCTTTAGCTCCAAGAACTTGAGCTCCATCTGGTTTTCCATAAACCTCGGGAAATATTTTCCCAGAAACAACTGACTGAATCTCTCCCAGGTTATAATAGCATATGTCTCCATATTTTTCTTGGCCTCCCACCAGTAGTTAGCCTCTCCTTTTAGAAGGTAGGTTGAAAATACAGTCTTCTGTGCCTCATCGATACTCAGAATCTCAAAGGATTTCTCTATTTCCTTTAACCATGCCCTTGCCTCAACTGGGTCGGCTGATCCGTGGAACTCAGGGGGCTTAAGGGACTTAAAAGCCCTGAAAGAGTTTGCCACAGCATTGTTATTTCCTTGAGAGGGTGGGTTGGGTTGACGTTCCAAGTTCTGCCTTAGTAGTTGCATGAACTGGCCCATGGGATCCATAACTGGGTTTGGTATTGGTTGCTCAACCTCAGTTTCTCCTTCCTCAGCCTCTATCTCAAATCCCTCAACATTATATGTTTCTCATCCTCTTCATACAGGGAGTCATCCTATTCAACATAATCCTCGTCTTCCTCTTCACTGCGTTCCTGGTTCCTATCGTCCTGGTTATGGCTTCCCTGGTCCTCAGATCCAGGGTTCGCCCTAGTTCCAATCTTTCTTGGCGGCATGATACTGATAATAAAAAAAATATTGGGAAAAATCAACGTTAGGTCACAATCATACTCAACATTGTGCCTTGCACAGCTCTATAATGGGGAGAATGTATCTCGCAATTCTATTATTTTATGACAGTTCTAATAAGAAGTGCAGTAATAATAATGATAAAAACAGTGATCTCGTCACTAAGGAACTGAACTGAAAGGAAACAAATATATACATAATGCGAGAAATACATAATTTGATCTGGTCAAAAGTACAACAGTGCTACAGCCATCTGCCTCAAAAGTGATACACAAGAGTCTATCTGTCTAGTCAGAAAAAGGGATGCTATATACAAGTCAACTATCCCGAAAAATTGGCTCTTACTAAGGCCTCGACTAACTAGACAACTAGACTATCCCATCATCAGTCCTGAATCACACACCAGAGCGGGTCAGCTCCCATACCCTTTTCATCGCACGACGGAAGATATAGTCGGCTGATAAGTGGCATTTTATACCACTTAGAACGTCTTAAAATGGCTTAAATTGGTGTCTTGAAATCAAGTATTTTGTGTATTTGATGCGTTTTTCTAGTTTTATGCATTTTCAGGGTTTTAGTTGCATTTTGGGGGAGGAATCATCAAGAATAAGCCTTGGCATGTGTTCACCATTGCGAGAGGAAAGAAACAGGCAGATTACGGCGAAGAAACGGAGCAAAATCAGATTTTTTCCAGTAGAGGTCTGAGCGCCCGCTCAGCTATGCTGAGCGGCCGCGCAGGGTCGGGAAAAAAGACAAATTATTTTAGGACTTCTACTTCTGTTTGGTTTCCACTTCTATGTAATCTGAGTTTTATTGGACTATTATATAAGTAGATTTGAGACGTTTTCACAAGTGTGGATTAAAAGAAGATTGTGTTTTTATGCAAGAAGCGAAGGAGATAAGGAAGAAGACCGATTTAGCACACCGCAACGAAGAGGAAGCATATCTTCTTATGATTCTTGTTTCGTTGTAACGTTGGATGCTAGTTTTCTTGCTTTGAACTTATTTACTCTTGTGACGTACTCTGTTTTAATATAATTAGTTTAGTTATTATTTTCTTGTGTTTGTTTATCATGATTTCATACGAACCCATGATGACGATAAGTTCTATTATGGGCTAATCGTGATCATGGGGTTGCAACGGATTTATTATGGAATTCTTTAGTTAATCGTTTAATACTTTAGTGTGTGATGATTGCATGATATCTAGTATTGGTTGTGCGTATTCGTCTTATGTGCGTCGTGAACATATAAGATAGGGTGTTAATCTCTTGTGAAGCGACGGTGGATCTTGAGATTTAGAACTTGCCATGCTAGCATAGGTTCATGTACGTTGTGCATGATTAGTGGGTAACTCTAACAGTTTTATTTGCCCTATGTAATCAAAAGGAATAACTTGTGCTTAAATCATTGTGTTGTCAATTTCTGTAGACATATAGGAACTCAACATAATTGATGATTATTCAACTTCTATCTTAATTGTGGATGCTTGGTAGAATGGTATTAGTACAATGAAAGTTGGCTTTTATCAGTTTCGTGTTATTCGATTAATATCATCAATGTCACATGCTAAAGGTAATAACAATGGCTATAGAAGGAAGTAATAATGAAGTTGTGATCTCATGAGTGTTTTATTATTGATAAATTGAAGTGTTAGTTAAGTGATTAATTAAGTAGTTAATTATAGTTAATATTTAATCAACAAGTTTAAGTGTTAGTGTCTTAACATTGAGAAGTAATCATACATTGGTGAGTGAGTTTAAATTAGATAATAATTTAGTCTGAGTCTCTGAGGGAACGAACTAGAAAATATTCTATATTACTTGTGAACGCGTATACTTGCGTGAATATTAGCGCGTGTTTTCGCCCTAACAAGTTTTTGGCGCCGCAGCCGGGGACTCGGCGTATTTGTTTAGCTTATGTACTTACCATCATTGGTCATTAGGACTCAATGATTAGGACGTAGTAGTTACTTATTTTTTCCGGTTGTGTTTCAGGTACTTTAGCAAGCGTTTATGCAAACTCGTTCTCGTGCTCGCAAGAGGACTTTAAATACAGCTGAGGAGACAGACGAAGTTCTTGATATTCCGGAGAAGTTAGATTTTAAGGATTCGGATTCAGGAACTGAGCAGAAAGAACCAGTAAACATGGGAGATCGTATTGTTCAAGCTGATCCAGCTCTTATGGATTTTTCTCGGCCTAAAATTGATGACATTCAGTCAATCATCCTTCATCCGGCTATTCAAGCTAACACCTTTGAAATCAAGCCGGGCACTATTCAGATGGTGCAGAATTCTGTTTCTTTTGGAGGAGCGGCAACTGAAGACCCCAACATGCACATAAGGAATTTTGTCGAGATCTGCAGCACTTTTAAGTATAATGGCGTGACTGATGAGGCTATCAAGTTGAGGCTTTTCCCATTCTCACTGAGGGACAAGGCTAAAGACTGGTTACATTCTAAACCAGCTGGGTCCATCACTACGTGGCAAGATCTTGCGCAAAAGTTTCTGGTGAAGTTTTATCCGATGGCAAAGACTGCTGCTATGAGGAGTGCTCTTACTCAGTTTGCGCAGCAACCTACAGAATCTATGTGCGAGGCTTGGGAACGCTACAAGGAAATGTTGAGAAAATGTCCACATCATGGAATGCCGGATTGGATGGTGATCACTGGGTTCTATAATGGTTTGGGGGCCCAATCTCGGCCCATGCTCGATGCAGTAGCTGGAGGTGCCTTATGGGCTAAAAGCTATACTGAGGCGTATAATCTTATAGAGACGATGGCTGCAAATGAGCATCAAAACCCAACTCAGAGGATGACATCAGGCAAGGTAGCAGGTATTCTGGAAGTTGATGCAGCCACCGCTATTGCAGCCCAGCTCCAAGCGCTATCAATGAAGGTTGATTCTCTGGCTACATATGGAGTTAATCAAATAGCTATGGTTTGTGAGCTTTGTGCAGGTTCTCATGCTACGGATCAGTGTTCTCTTGTCAAAGAATCTGTTCAGTATGTGAATAATTATCAGCGACAACAGCAGCCTGTGCCAGCGACCTATCATCCTAACAACAGAAATCATCCAAATTTCAGCTGGGGGAATAATCAGAATGTTATTCAGCCACCATATCAGCAAGGAGTGAGTAAACAGTTTAACCCACCTGGATTCCAGCAACCACAGCAGTATGCTACAAGGCAATCATATCCTCAACAGGGAAGTACAGCTGCACCTACTAGTGCTGATTTTGAGGAACTTAAACTGTTGTGCAAGAGTCAGGCGGTTTCTATCAAGACCTTGGAAAATCAAATCGGTCAATTAGCCAATGCAGTGCTCAATCGTCAACCTGGCACTCTTCCCAGTGACACGGAAGTACCAGGCAGGAAGGAAGCTAAGGAGCAAGTCAAGGCTATTACCTTAAGGTCTGGAAAAGTGGCTGATGCTGAAAAGGCAAAAGAAGTAGAAGCTGAAATTAGAGATGAAGAATCTAAGCAAAAGGAGAAAGCGGTGGAACCAAGGAAGACTACTGTTGAACATACTCTGCCTGAGGCTAATACAGGGGAGAAACAGCTCTATCCTCCACCACCTTTTCCTAAGAGATTGCAGCAACAAAAGCTGGATAGACAGTTCGGGAAGTTTCTGGAGGTGTTCAAGAAACTTCACATCAATATACCTTTCGCTGAGGCTCTGGAACAAATGCCTAGTTATGCGAAGTTTATGAAGACTATTCTTTCAAGGAAGGTGAAACTGGATGACCTTGAAACCGTTGCTCTCACGGAAGAATGCAGCGCTGTTCTGCAGCAAAAGTTACCACCAAAACTGAAAGATCCAGGAAGCTTCACCATTCCTTGCACCATTGGCAATCTGACTTTTGACAAGTGCCTTTGTGATTTGGGAGCAAGCATTAATCTGATGCCGTTGTCGATCTTTAAAAAGCTGGATCTGCCGGATCCAAAACCCACATACATGTCGCTACAATTGGCTGACCGTTCCATTACTTACCCAAGGGGCATAGTTGAGGATGTGCTCGTCAAGGTGGATAAGCTCTTCTTTCCTGCAGATTTTATTATTCTGGATTTTGAGGAAGATAAGAAGATTCCCATAATCTTGGGAAGGCCTTTCTTGGCTACTGGCCGTACCTTGATAGATGTGCAAAAAGGTGAACTTACTATGCGGGTCCAAGATCAGGATGTGACCTTCAACGTATTCAAGGCAATGAAATTCCCTATAGAAGATGAGGAGTGCTTAAAATTGGATGTGATTGATTCTACGGTTACTTCGGAACTCGATCGCATGCTAATGTCTGATGCATTGGAACAGGCCTTAGTGGGGGATTTTGACAGCGATGATGAAGATGGCAACGAGCAATTACAATATCTAAACGCTTCTCCCTGGAAGCGAAAGCTGGACATACCATTTGAATCTCTTGGTACTTCTGACCTTAAGAATGCTGAAGGGAAGCTCAAACCATCAATAGAGGAAGCACCTACCTTGGAGCTCAAGCCATTACCTGAACACTTGAGGTATGCTTTTTTAGGTGATTCATCTACGTTACCTGTTATTATTTCATCTGACCTTTCAGGTAGTGAGGAAGACAAGCTCTTAAGGATTTTGAGAGAATTCAAATCGGCTATAGGATGGACCATAGCAGACATCAAGGGGATAAGTCCTTCATATTATATGCATAAAATTCTGCTAGAGGAAGGTAGTAAGCCAACTGTGGAACAACAGCGAAGACTGAATCCCATCATGAAGAAAGTGGTGAAGAAAGAAATTCTGAAATGGCTGGATGCAGGCATCATTTATCCTATTTCTGACAGCTCGTGGGTGAGCCCCGTACAATGTGTACCTAAGAAAGGAGGTATCACTGTGGTCGCAAATGAAAAGAATGAGCTCATCCCTACTCGAACAGTTATAGGATGGAGAGTATGCATGGATTATAGAAAATTGAACAAAGCCACAAGGAAGGATCACTTCCCTCTTCCATTTATTGATCAGATGCTTGACAGATTGGCGGGTCATGAGTATTTTTGTCTTATGGATGGTTATTCCGGGTATAATCAGATTTGTATTGCACCAGAGGATCAGGAAAAGACTACCTTCACTTGTCCATTTGGCACGTTTGCTTTTCGCAGAGTTTCGTTTGGGTTATGTGGCGCCCCAGCCACTTTTCAGAGATGTATGATGGCTATATTCTCTGACATGATTGGAAATAACGTCGAAGTGTTCATGGATGACTTCTCCGTCTTTGGACACTCATATGATGAATGTTTGAATAATCTGCGCGCCGAACTCAAAAGATGCGTGGAAACTAATTTGGTGCTCAATTGGGAGAAATGTCATTTTATGGTGCGTGAAGGCATTATCCTGGGGCATAAGGTCTCTAGCAAGGGTCTGGAGGTGGACAAGGCCAAGGTGGGAGTCATTAAAAATCTTCCCCCACCTAATTCTATGAAAGAAATTCATAGTTTTCTTGGTCATGCGGGTTTTTATCGACGATTCATCAAGGACTTTTCAAAGATATCTAAGCCGTTGTGCAATTTGCTTGAGAAAGATGTGCCTTTCAAATTTGATGATGAATGTTTGGCAGCATTCGAGACTCTCAAGAAGAGTTTGATCACTGCACCAGTTATTACAGCACCAGATTGGACAGAACCGTTTGAGATGATGTGTGATGCGAGTGATTATGCGGTAGGTGCAGTTCTGGGACAGCGCAAGAAAAACCTCTTCCATGTGGTCTACTATGCGAGTAAGATTTTAAATGGTGCCCAATTGAACTACACCACTACTGAGAAGGAGCTTTTGGCTATAGTCTTTGGTTTTGAGAAATTTCGATCGTATCTACTTGGTACGAAAGTAACAGTATTCACTGATCATGCAGCTATTCGCTATCTAGTTTCCAAGAAGGATTCGAAGCCGAGACTCATTCGTTGGGTGCTTTTACTTCAGGAATTTGAGTTAGAGATCAAAGATAGAAAAGGTACTGAGAATCAAGTAGCTGACCATCTCTCTAGATTGGAGAATCCCGATTCTACTTCACAGGATAGGACGTTAATCAATGAATCTTTTCCGGATGAGCAGTTGTTTGTAATTCAGGAGGAAGAACCATGGTTTGCAGATATTGTAAACTATCTCGTCAGCAATATAATGCCTCCTAATTTGACATCCGCTCAAAAGAAGAAGTTTCTGCATGAGGTGAAGTGGTATATGTGGGATGAACCATATTTGTTTAGACAGGGAGCTGACCAGATCATCAGGAGATGTATCCCGTTCTGTGAGACGGAGGGGATATTACGAGACTGCCATTCCACGGTTTATGGTGGACACTATGGTGGTGAGAAGACGGCAGCTCGTATTCTGCAAGCAGGTTTTTTCTGGCCTACTTTGTTCAAGGATGCTCATCAGTTTGTTTTAAGGTGTGATCGTTGCCAAAGAGTGGGAAATTTGTCAAGGAAGGATGAGATGCCATTAAATGTGATGCTTGAAGTCGAGGTCTTTGATGTGTGGGGAATCGATTTCATGGGGCCTTTTATCTCGTCTTGCAATAATCAGTACATCTTGCTGGCAGTTGATTATGTCTCAAAATGGGTCGAAGTTAAAGCTTTACCGACAAATGATGCAAAGGCAGTGCTAAATTTTCTTCATAAGCAAATTTTCACAAGGTTTGGAACACCTCGGGTAATCATAAGTGATGAAGGATCGCATTTTTGCAACCGTAAGTTCACTTCTATGATGCAGCGTTATAATGTGAATCATCGAGTAGCTACTGCCTATCATCCGCAAACAAATGGTCAAGCGGAAGTGTCTAACAGAGAGATAAAGCGCATTCTAGAGAAGGTTGTTTGTCAGTCAAGGAAGGATTGGTCTTTAAAGCTCGATGAAGCTGTTTGGGCTTACAGAACAGCATACAAAACTCCACTTGGGATGTCACCGTTTCAGTTGGTCTACGGTAAGGGATGTCATCTACCTGCGGAGCTTGAACATAAGGCCTACTGGGCATTGAAGAAGTTGAACCTGGATTTAGATGCAGCTGGTAAAAAAAGAATGCTTCAGCTTAATGAACTTGATGAATTTTGACTTCAAGCGTACGAGAATAACAAAATGTATAAGGAAAAGGTGAAGAGGTGGCACGATAGGAAGCTACATCCTAAGTTATTTGTGCCAGGGCAACAAGTTCTTTTATTCAACTCTCGGCTCCGACTTTTTCCTGGGAAGTTGAAATCAAGGTGGTCTGGACCTTTTATTGTCAAAACTGTGTTTCCACATGGAGCGGTGGAAATTTTTGAGAATGATCTGGACCAAGCATTCAAGGTTAACGGTCAGCGGTTGAAGCACTAATATGGGGACATGGCAAACCGAGAAGTGGTTAGTGCCATTTTGTTGACTACTTGAGAAGGGTACGAAACGTCAAGCTAATGACGAAAAAGAAGCGCTGCGTGGGAGGCAACCCATGAATTGTTGTTACAGGAACCCTTAGAAGTTAATAACCTATCCAAAAACACAAAAAAATCAGAAAACAGGGGCTGAAAAAAAAAATTCCAGTGACCCCCTGAGCGCCCGCTCAGCTTTGCTGAGCGACCGCGCAGGAAGCTGAGTGCCCGCTCAGCTTTCCTGAGCGACCGCGCAGCAAGCTGAGCGCCCGCTCAGTTTTGCTGAGCGACCGCTCAGGGGTCGAGTACCAGAATTTTTTTTTTACAGTTCAGAAAAAAAAAACACAAAAACAGTTTTAGCCCATAAACCCACAATTTGTTCCCACTACCCCATCATTTTACCCCTTAATTCCCAAACCCTAATCTAATCCATACCCTATATATACATACACCTATCCTACATATCTCCCACAAAACTTCCTACACTTAAACCCACTCACAAATATCAAAAATCAGTTCTTACACACTTTTATTCACGAATCAATGGCACCCAAGAGAGCACGCACTATTGACAGCAGCAGCACAGTTCTTACTGCTGCTTCATCGAGGGGTACTGCTGCAAGGCCTCGGTTAACTAAAAGAGCCGCGGAGGAGGAGTACACTAGGCTGTTGGGGAAGCCGATCCTGAAGGAGAGGGGGTTTTTACTATCGGGGAGGGATGGTGAGTTGCTGCCCATGATTGCAGAGAAGGGGTGGATAGCTTTTTGTGAGTCACCCGAAGCGGTACCGATGAGCATTGTTCGCGAGTTCTACGCGAACGCGAAGGCCGAAAAGAATGGGTTTTCTGTGGTCCGTGGGCTGACGGTTGATTATCATCCTGCGGCGATTCGCCGTGTGATTGGACAGCGAGAGAGGAAGCCCGAGAAGGAGAACTGGAATGAAAAGACTGCTGAGGATTTTGACTTGGATTTGATTTGTGCGACTCTCTGTCGACCGGGCACAGTTTGGACCTTCAGGACCGGCACTAATGAGTATCGTCACTTTCCGGTGATCGCCATGAACAGGTATGCCCGTGCATGGAATGCATTTATTTGTGCTAATATTTTGCCTTCTTCGCATGCACACGAGGTCACAGTTGAGAGAGCACAGTTGTTGTGGGGAATTCTGAATGAGGAATACTATGTGGACCTTGGTGAGTTTATCTACCAAGGAATTCTGAAGTTTTTGAGGGGAGCGAAGCATATGAACATCGCTTATGCATCCACGGTTACGAAGCTATGCCGAGCAGTGGGAGTGAACTGGCCGGCTCATGAGCAGTTGCAGTTGCCAGCAACTCCGATTGATTCTGGCACTCTGAATGGGATGCAGGAGTGGACCGGTGGTGAGCCTGAGGAGCATGGGCTGGGTTATCGTCTTCCAGGAGGGCGTCCAGCACGAGGTGCTACTATGGCTAGGCCAGGGCGTGATGAGGCTGGTTCTTCGAGAGCTCAGGAGGGTGCTGGGATGGTTGATGCCCAGAATAGGAGGCTTTCACAGCGGATGGATGCCATGTATGAGACGCAGAGCAGGTTTGCTCAGGAGCTCACCCTTGCGTTAGGGACTGCTTTTCGAGGCCTTGGAGCTGATATCCAGTGGCCAGTTTTTGGTGAGGACTCTGCATACCCGCCGCCTGATACTCCACCCACTGAGGGTGATGATGATGATGACTCCGAGTAGGTATACCCTGTGTTCCTTTCTACTACTTTCACTGAGGACAGTGAAGATTTTTAGTTTGGGGGTGGTAGTTAAGGAATATTGTGTGTGTGTCATATAGTTACATATTCATGATAGTTTAGTTCATATAGTTGCATAATTTATGCCATATAGTTTTTTTTGTTATGAATGTCATGTAGCTCATGCATTTACCATGATCCCTTTTGTAATGATTTATCGACTGAATTGTGATATTGATGCGAGTGTAGTGATAGCATTAAAGTGATATTAAGTCGTGTAGGTTGATATGCATGCTAGAAACAATTGTAAGTCCACTAAGTCTTAGAGAATGCGTAAGGGCTAGATTGTTGTTATGATTTGGTTGTTTTCAAGGTCAATCTACTTATTATGCTTAGAATTCGATTATAGGTTCTTAGTGATAAAGGCATGAAAAAGAAAAAAAAATTGGAGAAAAAAATATGGAAGTTGTTGCTAGTTGTGGCTAGGCGTCAAATGGCTAGTAGCCGGCTCGCATATGGTGCGAGTAGTCTAGGGTTGAGCAAGATGGAGCGAAACGTACTTGCTCAGAAGTTATTAAAGAAAAAAAAAATTTAGTTTATGCATAATTGATCAAGAGTGTGCTCTTTGGTATTCGAGTTATTAAGTTCTTAGGGGACTTTGTGCCTAGTGACCTAAGGCTTTTAGAGTCTGGGATCCGCTAACCTAACGCTCGTTACATGGATACCATTGTATAAGTCTTTTGTGGACCTCACTCATTGCACGGTCAAATAAGCATTTGAGTTGTAAATAAAAAGCACGATTCCGTAATAAGCTCCAGAGTTCTTGTAGTGTTGTATATCACTTTGTGCCTAGAATTTTTTTATTCTTTGTATAATCGTAGGATTGCCTTGAGGATAGTCTAGTCATAGTAATTGGTCTAGTTCCGAAGCATATCTGTTAAGCATTTGCACACACCACGTTTCTGGCTGTATGTCCGTTTGCATGAGTTTATTGATCTTTAGTTGTCTAACTGCATTCGTTGAGATGTGGCAATTTGGTTGGTTAATTGTAGTAAGGGGGATTGCTGCATTTTCATATAGATTGCATTCATGCATGTTTTTATTTGTTTTTGAGTCTGTGACGCTTGAGGGCAAGCATCGATTTAAGTTTGGGGGTGTGATAAGTGGCATTTTATACCACTTAGAACGTCTTAAAATGGCTTAAATTGGTGTCTTGGAATCAAGTATTTTGTGTATTTGATGCGTTTTTCTAGTGTTTATGCATTTCAGGGTTTTAGTTGCATTTCGGGGGAGGAATCATCAAGAATAAGCCTTGGCATGTGTTCACCATTGCGAGAGGAAAGAAACGGGCAGATTACGGCGAAGAAACGGAGCAAAATCAGATTTTTTCCAGTAGAGGTCTGAGCGCCCGCTCAGCATTGCTGAGCGGCCGCGCAGCAAGCTGAGCGCCCGCTCAGCTATGCTGAGCGGCCGCGCAGGGTCGGGAAAAAAGACAAATTATTTTAGGACTTCTACTTCTGTTTGGTTTCCACTTCTATGTAATCTGAGTTTTATGGGACTATTATATAAGTAGATTTGAGACGTTTTCACGAGTGTGGATTAAAAGAAGATTGTGTTTTTACGCAAGAAGCGAAGGAGATAAGGAAGAAGACCGATTTAGCACACCGCAACGAAGAGGAAGCATATCTTCTTGTGATTCTTGTTTCGTTGTAACGTTGGATGCTAGTTTTCTTGCTTTGAACTTATTTACTCTTGTGACGTACTCTGTTTTAATATAATTAGTTTAGTTATTATTTTCTTGTGTTTGTTTATCATGATTTCATACGAACCCATGATGACGATAAGTTCTATTATGGGCTAATCGTGATCATGGGGTTGCAACGGATTTATTATGGAATTCTTTAGTTAATCGTTTAATACTTTAGTGTGTGATGATTCCATGATATCTAGTATTGGTTGTGCGTATTCGTCTTATGTGTGTCGCGAACATATAAGATAGGGTGTTAATCTCTAGTGAAGCGACGGTGGATCTTGAGATTTAGAACTTGCCATGCTAGCATAGGTTCATGTACATTGTGCATGATTAGTGGGTAACTCTAATAGTTTTATTTGCCCTATGTAATCAAAAGGAATAACTTGTGCTTAAATCGTTGTGTTGTCAATTTCTGTAGATATATAGAAACTCAACATAATTGATTATTATTCAACTTCTATCTTAATTGTGGATGCTTGGTAGAATGGTATTAGTACAATGAAAGTTGGCTTTTATCAGTTTCGTGTTATTCGATTAATATCATCAATGTCACATGCTAAAGGTAATAACAATGGCTATAGAAGGAAGTAATAATGAAGTTGTGATCTCATGAGTGTTTTATTATTGATAAATTGAAGTGTTAGTTAAGTGATTAATTAAGTAGTTAATTATAGTTAATATTTAATCAACAAGTTTAAGTATTAGTGTCTTAACATTGAGAAGTAATCATACATTGGTGAGTGAGTTTAAATTAGACAATAATTTAGTCTGAGTCTCTGAGGGAACGAACTAGAAAATATTCTATATTACTTGCGAACGCGTATACTTGCGTGAATATTAGCGCGTGTTTTCGCCCTAACATCGGCCTGCCGCCTGGAGATCCTACCATGCCTGTCCCCCTGGAGCGATCTGAGTCTCGCTCGGGATGTGAGCTCTATCCCCGTCAGCTCCCTCCTCAAGGATCGGGGTATAGCAGCCCTAGTCTCATAAGCTCGGGTACGCCTACCCGCCCTCTCCGCATCCAACTCCCTCCTAGCCTCATCCAGCCGGGCCTCAGCAACAGCCACTCGGGTCCTCAGTACATCCTGAACATAGCCGTGGGCTAACAAAGACTGCCTATGGGCAGGGTCGAGAGGTGGTGAATCCGGAGCCGCTGGGGGTGCCTCCTCGGTCTACCTAGGCTTGGAAGTATGGGTCTCTGAGCTGTCATCATATGGGCTCCAGGATAGTGCTGGAGGGGTAGGAGCTCTGACCACCGGGAGTGTGGGTAAAGGGGTACCAGTGTACACTACCATAGCTCCGACACGCTCCTCAGCCACTGGGACCTCATCCGGGTCCTCCTCATCTGAAATAGCAACAACCTCTGTCTCTGACTCCTCTGAGGGGTCCTCCTAATCCTCCTCCATCTCAGGCTCCTCCTGATCCTCGGCAAATAGCAGTGCATCATCATGCTCACGCTCGAACATCTCAGGGTCCTCTATCTCATGCGCCTACACATTAAATGAGCTAAGTTACTATCATGATACTTATAAGGGTTCCCGTAAGGGTTTTAACTATCAGCGCTACTTTAAGTAGGCCGACCTTGAACTTGGCAAGAGTTCTTATTATCTTTGTGAGTTTATTATTACATCGTCGCATCATCTCTGAGGTTTATAGCGCTTAGCTCTGATACCATTTCTGTGACACCCCCAGATCCAGGGTCAGGGATCCGGGTCGTCACGGTATTTCTTTCCACAATATCACTTCACTTAATTAATAATAAATAACCTTATGCTGTGACCCCACACTAACACACACCACAACCCGTTATAGTCTTAGAGATGATATTAAAATAAGTACAAGTCCTTGAATCCACAATTTAAAAGTTATTACAACCCAAAATGATTACTTGATAAATTTACAGTTAATTGCCATTATCTGCCACAAGTTATAACTATAAAATATTTGGTTCCCAAAAGTAGAATGCCTGATCTACCAATAGATCTACCTCTGCAGCTATAGAAGCTACAACATCAACGGGAAGACGCAGGACGCTTCCCACGCGCTTGCACTGGGTCTGCTTGAGTCTGACCATCTTTCCTAACTGTTGTTGTGTGATGAACAAATGAAGCAAGAGTGAGCATTACAGCTCGCAAGATAATATATAGTGTAACAATAATGCAAGTATCTCAATGGATAACTTACTAGAATCCTTTATCAAGTGTAAGGTAATTACTTACTAGATATAAGCAAAAACAAGGGATGAAGTTACCAAATACTTCACTATACTTATATCATTTTTAGAAATCTACTTGAACTACTACTGTTCAAAGTATAATAAGTTTCAAAAGGTCATCCCCTAGATGAGACCACAAGTTAAGACTTGAATAGATTCAATCTTTAAAATATTTTTTAAAGGAAATGAAGTTACGAGATACTTCATTCAATGGGAACACCATTAAAACTATTTGACTTTGTCAAAGCTTCGGCAACCACCCATTCGTAGCCTTTCGATCGAAATGCTCTGGGTAGTGTTGCAGAATTGTCCAACTGGATGATGAACTCATTACGGGAGTTTGTCGCGCCAGGAAGACCACTTATGATGATCAGTCGTAGTAGTACAACCCCACCATTTTCTACATGTAGAGGAGAACTGTAAGTCATATGTCATAGGCCTATTTGTATATTCGAGGATTCAATTCAACTCAAATAAGAATGTAATAAGTAAATAGTGGATCGACCGTCAGAGAGATCTCGCAAAGTAATATCTGTCAAAGGATTCAGAAACAAGGTTCATCTACAGACTTGAGGAGGTAATTCACTGGAAGAAGTTCAAGAAGTTGATTATGCCTCAGTGATATAAATCAAGATCGTGGATTTAATCAAGTGACAGAGATCTCGTCAGAGTATCATTAATTACAAGGATTTAATCTGAAGAAAATCAAAGCGTCAAAGTCAAGACATGAAGAAACGTCACGGAAGTTAGTCACTCATGAACCAGACAGTACATCGAGTGTCAACGATGAAGTGGTGGAATTGATTCATAATTCTCAGTGATTTTCAGAAGATATTCAGAAGAATGGATGCTGCTCAGGGTTAGTATTAATTCTCTATTAATTAATTAAGTCATATAATTTAATTAAGAAAATAAATTATATCTGCAAAGATTAATTTATTGATTAATTAAATTAATTGATTAATTAATTCAGAATTAATTTTAGGAATTTTCAGAAGTTTAATTGGATTAAATTCAATCTTAAATCAGCAAGACAATTGAAAATGAACTAGCATGACAATCTGGATTGTCATACCGATTGTCATGCCAGTTCAAAAGATTGTCATACCGATTGTCATGCCAGTTCAAAAGATTGTCCTACCGATAGTCATGCTGGTTCAAACGATTGTCTTGCTAGCTCAAAAGGATAGTCTCACCGATTGTCATACAAGCTTAAAGGATTGTCATTCCAATTCAATTAATTTGGCTGTTGATAAATAGAAGCAGAAGTCATTCAACTCAATAATCTCAATCATACAGAACACATTCAAGAACAAAGAAAAGAAAGCAGCCGCCTTGAAACATTTTATTTTCTTCTCTGCTTACATCAAGATCAAAATTCTAGTTTGTTAATGTTAAATCCAAACCACTAGAATTATTTATCTTGTTCTTGTGTAACAATCTAGCGGATCAAAATCCCTAGAACTTAATCTCAAATCGCGTTTAGCATTTGATTCTAATTATTGCAAAAATAGAAAAAGTTCATGTCAAATTTATTCTAGATTTGTGATAATTGATTTGAGATTAATACCTTGTAATCGATACAGTTGTTGTAACACCTTTCAAGTTTAATAATATTTTTATTTAACTTGAATTTTGTTTCACATTTTTTATTCCGCATTTATTCGATTATTTGGTACTGTTTGTATTCAACCCCCCCTCTACAAACAAATTGGGACCTAACAATTGGTATCAGAGCCTTCTGATTAACGAACAAATCAAGATCCTAGACTTTTGTGATTTTTCAACTCTTTGAATTTTTATTCATTCAAAAATTCATAATGACTTCACACAAAGTTGGAACCGTTAAAATTCCACAATTTGATAATGAGAATTATATTATGTGGAAGAAGAAGATGCTCTTATTTTTACAAGTTGCAAATCCCAAATATTCAAACTTGTTAAAGAAGGGTATAAAAACTCCGATGGTTATTGAACCGGAGGTAATAATAGATGGTGTGGTGACTACTAAAGCTAGAACCTATCCAAAAGAGCCCGAAGATTTTACTCCTGCTGAGAAGGAAGAAACCTCCTTGGATGCCAGCCTTCAATTAATATTAATTGATTCCCTTGATCCTTTGATGAACAGACATGTGATGAATTGTAAAAATTCTAAACACATGTGGGAAACTATTGAGGTAATTAATGAAGGCACAGAGGAAGTTAGGGAGAACAAGTTGGAAATCCTAACCTCTGAATATGAACATTTCAAATCAAATCCAGGAGAAGGAATTACTGAAGTGTTTGAGAGGTACAATGCGTTGATCAACAACCTGAACATCAATGGAAAGTATTATTCAATCAGGGAGGTCAACAAAAAGTTCCTTTTAACACTGCCAGCTCATCTTGAACATAGAATCACTTCCATTAGAGAAGCTAGAGATCTGAGTGAGATTTCTTTGGACAGGCTCTATGGAGTGTTAAAAACCTATGAGTTGGAGCAGATTAAACAGAAGGAAGTCTACGGGAATGATAGAATGGTCAGCACATCTACTGCACTTGTAGCTGAAGGTCAACAACAACAACAATCTCAACAATTAGAAAGAATGGTACAGTTTTCCAAGGGTGAGGAAAATGAGTTAGTAGCAGAATATGATCCTCCTACTACAAATCAATCAAGTGATGATTTTTATTCCTTGGAAGAGCTGGAGCAATTGGAAGATGAATCAATGGCCCAAATTGTCAAGAGATTCTCTAATGTCAGATTCAGGAGGAATCCCAAGCTTAAGTACAAGTCCAACTACAACAAATTCCAGAAAGGTGGATCTTCATCCTCTAACACCAGCAGTGGTGGATACAAAACAGGGATGGTTGATTGGAGCACCATTAGATGCTATAACTGCAATGAGTTGGGACACTTTGCCACAGAATGTAGGAAGCTAAAGCAAGTAAGAAAGAACTCTGAAAGGGCTTATCTGGCAAAGGGAAGAAGCTGGGATAATACTGACAGTGAAGATGAAGAAGAAGGAAATCTTGCTCTTATGGCTATTGATAGAAAAGCTTCATCGTCAAGAATAGAGGTAAAAATTTCTGATGCTGAAATGGTTTATCATCTAAGAGGTAACTTAGATTATGCACGTCGTGATAATGAACTGTTAAGTTTACAGATCACAGACCTTGAGAAAGAGGTCAATGAATTAAGACCTGTGCACATTAATCAAGACAAATTAAAAGAACAGGTATCTTTTCTAGAGAATAGAGTTGACTGTTATAGAAAACTCGAAACTATTCTCAAAGACAAGATCACCGGTCTTGAGACTAAGGTTAGAGCCTACTTCAATTCTTGTTCGAAGGCTAAAGAGTTCTACAGTAAGCAAGCTGTTAATCAAACATCTGGAATAGGTTATGATTACAATGCTGCTATTGGAGAATTAGGCATAAACTCCCCTCCTCATGTCTGTGCTAAAGGGAGGGAAGTACCACATGTGCTTAAGGGTGTTGATGAACCCCTCTATAAAGCATCAATTGCTGAACCATTTGATGCGACCTCTTCTGTTATTCAAGAAGAAATACGTGCTGAGGATCATGCTAATGAGAAGATTGTTTCCAAGTCAAGTGAGTCGAAAGTTCCAGTCAAAGTTGTGAAAGCAACTGAGACTAACTCAGACACACATGAGTTGGATAACAATAATGCCATGTCTACCATGCATAAATTGCCTGCTGTTAATCACTCTCATAAAGCATGTGGTGTTGCTAATTGTATGTCTTGTGCTTTTAATATGATGTATGCTTATTTTAATGGTAAGCATGTGTCTAATGATAAGACTACTCCTCGTCAGCATGTGAATAACAAGAAGCATGATAGGTCTAAGACTGCTAGTCCTTCTAAGGCTAGAAAGGAGACATTTGTGCCTAAGCTTAAACAGAAATTTGTTAAGGCTGTTTACAAGGTCAAATGTTCAGTCATTGAGGATGTTGAGATCGTTAAAATTAAAAATGTTGTTTTGCGTGACAAAGGACAATTCTACAAGTATGCCGGGCCCAACCAAGTTTGGGTTCCGAAGAAGGTCTAATCCATTTGAAGTGCAGGGCAGTATACAGGTGTAACCGGTAGTGTGGATTCTTGACAGTGGATCATCAAGACATATGACCGGAGATAGAGCCCTGCTATCAAATGTGGATTGAGAAAGCTGGCCCCCTGGTTACCTTTGGAGATAACAGCAAAGGTTTATCTGAGGGATATGGCTGCAAGCTGGGAATGTTATCATTATAATTTTGTATATTGTGCTAGGTTATTATCAGGAAGCAGTATCTAACATATAGCACCAGTGACGAGACTTGAGAATATTACGTCATATCAGGCACCTGCTGCACATTACACTTGGAATTGGACTCTAGTAAGATGTGTACAAGTGTACTCCTGGTTGGTGAGTCAAAAGAGGAAGTCAGTGCACCACAGTTCATGGACTTTGCAGTTGCAGATCTATTGGACTATGCAATCTCTTCTTCACAATCACACTTCAGGTTGGTATGAACTAGTATACTGCTCAAGCAATCGTCAAGGACATGGTATGGCACTCTAACAGAAGTTATAATTTTATATGAACTAGTAGAGTCGTCATATTTATAACTCTCTTATCACTAGGCACAATCATATTGTTTTATATGTGCAGTGATATATTGTTTATGCAACATAACAATTAGTATCTAAAGTACTTGACAAGTATCGGTCAATGATATCTTGTTAACATTATGTTGCAGATATTTGTAAGCTTTTGACATGAATGAGAATTACTTAGACTTTACCCTAAGTGATCAATGTTTTATCAAAAAAAACTCATTCATATTGAAAAATAAAATCAAACTTCTTTCTACATTAATGATTTCTTATTTCATGTAAAATCTTTTGAAATCACTATTGTAAATCATTTTCTCTCTATTACCATATATTCTGTGTTACAGGTTCAGTCTCCAATGACTTTCTTTCATTAACAGTCATGAGGTTGAAAACCCACAACGTCTATCCCAGACTGTAAAGACAAACACAAAAACAGAACCAACCAACACTCTCTTACCACTAAATGTAGTATGAATGAGCGTGAGGGAGATAGTGCCTAGTGCACCACATAAGGAAAGGTTCTGTAGTCAACCCAGTAGCTCTGTCTCATACATAGATGAGTAGTATTTAAACCGAGACAACTGCTAGCCCCCATACATCTTCTCAAAAAGATGTAATGGCTGAAAAGGCACAAAAACAGTTACTAGATTCATTCTCTCAACAGGGTGAGTCTATTGAATTTTGCCTGTCGGCCAAGGTATCCGATGTAGTGTCACCACTTCAAACATAATCAATTCTTGATGCACAAGGAGAGGTTACACACACAAAGGATGAGTTGACGGAAACAAGAGTTTCGACCATTTTAAGGTCATATTCGATTGTTCAAGGTTCGTTAGTGGACCAATTGCCTTTACAGGTGTTAGGAGAGGATACTGATCCAAAAGCCATATGTCAGTGGTCAGTGTCTACCTCCCCAGGCTTAAATCCCCTGGATGCATCTGCGGATAGTGGATCTGACATAGGTGCAGATCGGCAACTTGTTGACAATGATTCAGATATTACCTGATGAGTCACAAGGAAGTGTCTTCACAGACATTAGAAGGGAACTTTGATCTTTATGCTAAAATCTTTGGATCATTGTTTACCTTCCCAGAATTCAAATCTGGAACCCTAAAAGGGAAACTAGCAACTTGTAGATTATGACTCAGATTTATCTGACGAGTTTAACAAGGATGGGGATTTGTGAACTCCCATTGCACCACCTGTGACCTCCTTAAGGATGGCTAAAGTGATTTTCCTTGCAGGTACAGCTGGATTATGGAGCTATGAGAGAAGAGTGATACACTTGTGAGAATGAGTGTAAACACGAGTGGAGAGAAGAGTGAAACACATGTGAGGTACACTAAATAGAATCACACACTCACAGTGAGGAAGAAAGATAAACTACTTGTTATTTCTTTTCCAACCAAGTGAAATATGAGAACTCCTTCAGACGACGGCATACATTCCTTCTTTAAGGGGGAGATAAAAGCTTAAGTAATAGTTTGGAGGATTCCTCAACTAAGGGGGAGAAATAGTAGGGAGGAAGAAAAAGATCCTAAAAATGTACACTACTCCAAACCATTGTTGTTTGTAACTACGGATCCTATTGTACGGGAGAGGTGGTAAACACAAGGTGATTTCCTAGTAAGGGAAGAAGCTGTTAGGGGAGTACCATTGGTTTTTATCTGCGGATCCTATTGTACGGGAGAGGTGGTAAACGAAGGTGATCTTCTTTAATCAGTTGATTCTCATAGGGGGAGAAGCAAGAGAGATATGGGCTTCTAAACAGGAAATGTAGTTGTACAAATGAAGATGGAACTACTTGAAGATATGTTCAGTCTAGAGGAACATCTACTTGGAATCTGGAAAATGTTAAATCTAGTCCAGAACTTTTCTACTATTTACTTTGCATTTCTTTTTATATCTTTTTCTTATTTGTTAGTTGAGTTATCCTCTAGGTATTTGTGTGTTATTGTCTAACAAACAAATAGGGGGAGATTGTAAGTCATATGTCATAGGCCTATTTGTATATTCGAGGATTCAACTCAACTCAAATAAGAATGTAATAAGTAAATAGTGGATCGACCGTCAGAGAGATCTCGCAAAGTAATATCTGTCAAAGGATTCAGAAACAAGGTTCATCTACAGACTTGAGGAGGTAATTCACTGGAAGAAGTTCAAGAAGTTGATCATGCCTCAGTGATATAAATCAAGATCGTGGATTTAATCAAGTGACAGAGATCTCGTCAGAGTATCATTAATTACAAGGATTTAATCTGAAGAAAATCAAAGCGTCAAAGTCAAGACATGAAGAAACGTCATGGAAGTTAGTCACTCATGAACCAGACAGTACATCGAGTGTCAACGATGAAGTGGTGGAATTGATTCATAATTCTCAGTGATTTTCAGAAGATATTCAGAAGAATGGATGCTGCTCAGGGTTAGTATTAATTCTCTATTAATTAATTAAGTCATATAATTTAATTAAGAAAATAAATTATATCTGCAAAGATTAATTTATTCATTAATTAAATTAATTGATTAATTAATTCAGAATTAATTTTAGGAATTTTCAGAAGTTTAATTGGATTAAATTCAATCTTAAATCAGCAAGACAATTGAAAATGAACTAGCATGACAATCTGGACTGTCATACCGATTGTCATGCCAGTTCAAAAGATTGTCATACCGATTGTCATGCCAGTTCAAAAGATTGTCCTACCGATAGTCATGCTGGTTCAAACGATTGTCTTGCTAGCTCAAAAGGATAGTCTCACCGATTGTCATACAAGCTTAAAGGATTGTCATTCCAATTCAATTAATTCGGCTGTTGATAAATAGAAGCAGAAGTCATTCAACTCAATAATCTCAATCATACAGAACACATTCAAGAACAAAGAAAAGAAAGCAGCCGCCTTGAAACATTTTATTTTCTTCTCTGCTTACATCAAGATCAAAATTCTAGTTTGTTAATGTTAAATCCAAACCACTAGAATTATTTATCTTGTTCTTGTGTAACAATCTAGCGGATCAAAATCCCTAGAACTTAATCTCAAATCGCGTTTAGCATTTGATTCTAATTATTGCAAAAATAGAAAAAGTTCATGTCGAATTTATTCTAGATTTGTGATAATTGATTTGAGATTAATACCTTGTAATCGATACAGTTGTTGTAACACCTTTCAAGTTTAATAATATTTTTATTTAACTTGAATTTTGTTTCACATTTTTTATTCCGCATTTATTCGATTATTTGGTACTGTTTGTATTCAACCCCCCCTTCTACAAATAAATTGGGACCTAACAAGAACCTGTCGGATTTACTTGTCAACTGAACACTAGACTCCTAAGGAATGTACCGTCTTGCGGAACTTCCAGGCCATTTGGGCCAATATAATAAGGCTGGGCCGGCGCCACTCGACCACTTACGCCACTCCTAGTTCAGATGAAATCCATGACTCTGAAATGTAAAGCTCGTCCTCACCTTCCCCAAGTAGAAACTTGTTGATACGACTCCACCAAGAAGTCGTATCTAGTTGGAAAGGAAAACTCACCGATATTTCCCAGGCGATGTCTGTTAATCGATTAACTTGTTCCAAGAATTTTACTTCCCGAGTATTGGGTAAGTAATCAAAATTCTTTTATCAAAATAGCAACCTTGTTGCGAATATAAAAATACCACAGAGCCGGATCCCTCAGGTTTTGAGCGAATATTTAAATCCCCTTGGAAAGGAAGATCTTAAATAAATAAAAATAAGTTTTTGGGATCCGCTCTAACTTTTAAAAATCATTTTGAAGGCTCGCAAACATTTTTAAGGATGTTTGGAGTAATGCTGATTTAATAAAATAAATCAGTCCCAATATATTAGAAAATATCTGAATATTATTATTTAAATACTATTCCCATAAAGAATAATCTTTATAAAAATAATTGAAGTAGAAGTTGTAAAACTTATACTTGAAATGAATCTTAAATAACCAAAGATGTACTCATACGAAAGTAATATCTTTATTTGAATAATCAAAAGTAAGTTTGATTATCAACACATTATTCTTTAATAAAATAAAGAATATTATTTAGTAAATAATCGGAGTCATAAGTCCTCGAATGAATATTCAAAATAATATTCATTAATAAACTAAACGGAGTCATAAGCCCTCGAATGAATATTCAAAAATAATATTCATTAATAAATAAACGGGGTCATAAGCCCTCGAATGAATATTCAAGATAATATTCAATAATAAAATAAAGTTATCGAATAAACCTTATTCGATTCATAGTTTTGAAAAATATTCATATATATATATAAATATATATATATTATACTCTGGAGCCTCGACTCCCGGTTTTAGAAAAAGTTCACCTTTGGGTCCCCTATACTAAGGGTATATGCAAATTACCGCTTATCTCTAGCATAGGTATTATCGACTGAATCAACAGATATATGTATCAAGAATACGAAACAGGCATGCATATATACCATATCACATGCTACAATATATCGCAAGAATTTGCTAAGTAACCATTATGCATCTATCACAAGATAATGCATGTACAAATGTATACATCACAACAACAGTATAACGGATAGAAAACTTGCCTGAGCGACTGGGGGTTATAAATGGCTTGGGACGAGTCTGGTAACCTATAAACAACATATAAGTTGGAATTAAACCAAAGTCACTCATAAATCTATACTTTAACCAATTTAGATTCTAACGCTCGCATTGCGCTTAATGATTCTCTTGAGTCGCTCGAGTACCCTCGGCTCCACCATTTTTAATAAATTAACCATTTTTACAAGTTTTAAGGCGATTCTTTCGCGAGTGTCTTACCAACTGCCTAACACACTTTACATAAATGTTTCATACTCCAATTAGTCCTTTTAGGTCTTTAACCTATGTTTCAAGTAAGGCGAGGGGTAATAATTCGTTCGCGAAACGTCGTTACTTAAAACGGCCGTTTCTCCTAAACCGTACATCGGAATCAAAGGAACTACATATCAAAACGAAGCTCGTAACATGAACTATCTAATCATGGAAATGGTCAAAACTTAGCAGTGAGTTCACGGGTCCTAATGTTAAGAACAAAAACAGCCTAAAGTAAATCGGACATTATGACGGCTATGTTTACGCGATTACCCTTTGATTAGCTCCTAATTACTTGGCTAATGACCGCTGATCTTTTATACGGTTCGCTTAACTTTCGTTCTCATTTATCGTTTGAGGGATCATACCCGGGATCTTATTACTTGGGTTTCCTTAACCTTTCTCAATACATTATATTCCTTTTATGATCCTCTCTTATAATCCTTGAATTCAAACTCTTTTTATCCTGTTACCTTATACTCAATTCTTTCGGTATCTGGTGGATTTTCGGGAAAAATCAAAGTATTCGGATTTGTATTCTGACGATTTTACATACACTTATATACCATATAGAGTACTAATAAGATCTCAGAATATCAATAAAAGAACCCCTACAAAATGTGGCATGAAAAGTTTTCTTATTCAGCATAATCAGCAAAATCACTATTCATAAGGGTTGCAAAAAGTCCAATTTTTTTGGGGTTATTACAGTCTCCCCTTCTTAAAAGTATTCCGTCCCGGAATCAGATAAAAAAATGACTAGGGATACTTTCTTAGCATTGCACTTTCTAACTCTCAAGTCAATTTTCCCACATTGTGGTTCTACCATCAAACTCTGACTAGTTTGATAACCCTTCTCCTAAGCACTTGTTCCTTTTCAATCTATAACCTTTCCCGGTTGCTCCATATAGGTTACGTCTGGTTACATGTCTATGCACTTATATGCCCCTATTTGTCTGGCATCTGAATTACACCTCCTTAACATTGATACGTGGAACACGTTATGAACTTGCTACATGTTCAGGGGGTAGGGCTAGCTCATATGCTAACTTCCCAATACGTCTTAATATATCCAAGGGTCCAACAAATTGTGGACTTAGCTTTCCTTTCTTTCCGAACCTCATCCATCCTTTCCGAGGGAATACCTATAACAGCACTAGGTCCCCTACTTCCTATTCTTTGTCCTTTCGTGTCAAATCAACATACTTCTTATGTCCATCTTGGGCTACTACCGGCCGTCCTCTGATTAGATCTATTATATCCTTGGTCCTTTGGACCACTGCTGGTCCGAGCATCTTGCGCTCTGCAACATCATCCTAACATAAGGGAGATCGACATTGTCTTCCCTCAAGGATCTCATAAGGCGATATCTCGATACTGACATACGATCTATTATCGTAAGAAAACTCAATCCGCGTTAAGTGATCATTCCAAATTCTTTCAAGTCTATTGCACAGAATCTCATCACAGCTTCTAGCATTATAGCTTTTGCTTCTCAATACCCATTCTTTTCCTGTTCGTAATCGCTACTATCTTTCATTCCTAATATTATACTGGTTATACTTTTGCTCGTTAGCGTTCTATAACCTTTTAATAACCACGTCAACCTTAGTATCACGAACGCGTTAGAATCGGAATACCACCGCACTGATACTACTCATTTCTAGCTGCTTCTATCTTTGAAAGCTTGATCCATCGTATAGAAGTAAAAGAATTTATTAAGAGATCACTATGATCATGAACACTTGTTATATCGCATAGTTAGTACAGAAGGTGGCCAGCCTTTAGTACTTGACAAGCAATTAAACAACATGTGGTATCCCACTAGGCTTCTATCACATAGATAGATAGTCATTCGGCAATACCTCCCCTTCTGGAAGGGTTGTTCTTCTCAGCTTATACAAAATGAAAAGGAGAGAAAAGAACAAATTGAAGAGAATTGTATATATATAAAATATACTGCCATAAAATATCTGGCTTAGAATCTACCTCTGAACTATAGAGGTTTGTCATAGGAGAACAAAACATATACGTATATATATCAACATCAAGTATAATAGCATCGTATTTCACGTGTTTGAATATTTACTATTCCGTCCATCATTCTATGGACCCATGCTCTTGCTCGAGCTTATAAACAATCACCTTTGAAACTCCCTCGACATCGAAAATCGAATCTGGGATTTCATTCTAGACGTCATCATTATTAGAATTCTATGCTTGTATCGCAACCTTCCTCGTATAGTAATACGACTCTCTATTGATAAGAAGGAATAAGTATTCAATAGGTAGATAATCGACTTAATTAGCCTATCAATGATACACCACCACGACCCGATTAGTGGTACTCACTCTCAACATCCATTCCAATACAACTCTCACGGTTGTAAGTAATCGGCTCATTACTCGCAGAATCATACCTGCATTACTATGGCCCACCGTTGACCTACTGTAGTCATTCGTTTTCCATGAAGTTTTAATAGCTAACCATACGGAGTCCATTCATATCATATCGAATCCTTCTAAGGAGGTAACGTAATCACCATTCATGATTCGTGAAGAACATTCCTGATCCTGACGTACATACATGACATGAAGCAGATTAAATTGGAGAAGAGTTTCAATCAAAGAAACGATAGCAGGCTAATACCATTATTAACCATATTTCTTTACTAGGAGATATGAGGCTCAAAGGTTCATTTAGTCCTCTCATAACATGCTCCTAGCTTATCTCAAGATAGGACCTTTTAAGATAGAAAGCCCGCTCATGGTGACTGCATAAATTAAATCTTTACCAAACTACTATTACGGTTGAGTACCGCACAGTCATCAGAAGGAATGTCAATCTTTCACACCATAATACAACCTTCACGGAATTAACCATTATCACTGTATTCCTCTGGCACGAGCGTCGATAATTGTCCTCTTACACTTAAAGTGTTGGCCACCTCTTTGGCCTTTCCTGATAGTAAAATTTCCTTACAATCAATGTCATTTTAACCACCTCTAACTAAATTTTCTACCTCATTTCAATCACTGCTTATGTGAAAATGCTTCTCTTAAGTCCTGGTGAGAAAAAAAATTACCATTTTTTTCCATAAGTAATTGCCTTACTCTTTAGATGTGAACATTACCACGACTGACTCTCGATCATACTTAGGACATCTCTTATCTTGGGTCCTTGTTGTTTTCACCAATCTCGACCCTCATTGGATCAATCTATACTTTCTTATGGTTCAACAAGTGCCCCACCTTGCATTATTATAATTACGTCATATTTCCTTCATCAAAATTTCTATTCTTGAGAACTTTGAATATTACCTTTCTCCTTGTAAAACCTCTAAGTTTATCCTTAAATTCTTCATCAGGTACACGCTAGGCACAGGGCATATCAAGATACCATTTACTAATACCAGAATCATTATCTATATACTTCTGAAAATTTTCTCCACTAATCCTTAAAGGTTGTTGTTACCTTAATCCTTTCCAATTCATACTGTCAAAACTCATGCTGTCCCTATTAAGGGTGAAATGCAAACCTTTATGCATTCCCCTAGGATTCATTTCAAGTTATCGGGGTTTTATCCTTAATTCCACCATTAAAAGATACTTACACTCTTCCATGGATAAATCAAGTCATATATACTTGATAGATTACCTTATTCAATCATTCTCACTTCGATAGTCTATACTTAATTTCACAATTGCATCTTTATTCAAACTGAGGTCAACCCATATGGCCTTCAAAAGATAACAATGGTTACCCGATTTTCTTTCCTAATTTGGTAATGACAACAGGGATGTTCTGGAAGATATTGGTCGTGTTCAACGTGAACTTCTTCTTAATAATTCCTCATTTACTTTTGTTGTTTATCTTAACAGTCATCTCAATATAAGGATATCTTTCATACCTGGCGTCTCCCTTTTCTGGGTATCATGCCACCGGTCTTACACTTCACATTCTTGAAGGTCACTTCCTTCATCCCATTTCCTAATTTCTTGTTATCGTGTCTCCTCAGTCCATTCGTGTTTCCTTATAAATCCGTCAATCTATATCAAAGTTTCATCGAATACTCTCAACTTAAAGGGGGTACAATATGTGTATCCCTTATGCCTTCAACCATCAACTTTAACTCATAGTGAATCACCCTCATCCTGATGATTACATACTTTTCTATTTCTATTGCTACGAGTCTTTAGGGTTTCCTCATACCCAACTCCCTTATCATTCCTCAAACTGTATTGCCTTTTTATTCATTTCCACTCCAGTCTTGATTTTAGTTTCTATTACAACCATTACATGAACCCACTAATCATTGACTTCAAACATCACGTCATTCTGGGATTCTTGTCCTCAGAAAGAATCTTTACAACTTTTACAACTTAGATTCATAATTCATCATACTCGTCCGCCTTTGTTCTGGCTCTAAAGCTTTTACACTATCTCCATAACCTTGGGAATTACTTTCCCGAAAATAATTGACTGAACTTTAATCAGTTTATTCTAACCTCTGGCTCCGTGCCTTTCTTGGTCTTTCACCAGTGGGTGGCCTCTCTCTTAGGAAGGTAAGTGATAAAATAGTCTTTTGTGCTTCATCAATCATTTAGAATCTCAAATGATTCCTATATTTCCTTTAGCCAAGCTCCCGCCTCTACTGGGTTCGCTTGTTCCTTGGAATTCTGAGAGCTTAGCGACTTAAAGGTCCTGAAAGAATTTCCCACCGCACTGTCTCCTCAGGGTGGTGGTTGGGGATAATAGTCTAAGTTCTTTTTAGACAGGTCCATGAATTGTTGTATAGGAGTACCGTCTTGGGTCTCCTTTCCCTACTCGACTTTCTGTTTCCTTAGTATGAAATGTTTCATCCTTCTCCCATACTTGGGGTTATCTTATACGTTAAAATCCTTGTTTTCCACTTCATTATGTTTCAAGTCCCTTATATCTTAATTGCGACCTCCCTGATTATCACATTCAGGGTTTGCCCCAAATCTTATTCTTCGTGGGGGTATAATGCTTGAAGAAAAAAATTGGGAATCTCTTTATAGTTGTCTTACTTACTTTGCTTAATCCTTTCCCTCGTTCAGTCCTTACATGATCGCAATTTATGAATTCTCAAGTTTTATAAACTTCATGACACCCTTAAGTGTTAATAATGCAATTAACAATATGAACTCATCATAAACAAACTGATCTGAACTGAAAGGAATGAATATATACATAACCATTTGTTCCAGGGTACAACAACTAAACACATTAAAGAGAATTACATCATTTGGTCTGATCGCTTCTATCCCAAAAGTACTACCATAGATAATCATCTAGTCATTAGAACTAATCATTCATAACTTAGGCTAATCCTCCAAAAGCGGTGCTACATAAAACCCTTGTCTGATCGCTCTGGCTCTGCACACTACCACGGATCAAGGAATGCGGCCACGCACGACATCCCTAACCTGCTCCATCACAGAGGTGATGAGGTCTAAGCTAGTCGCAAGTAGAGCTGGATCAACCTGACCCTCAAGATGGCCTCTAGCTGTAATTCGGGTGGTAGCCTCAATCCTGTCCATGCTATAAGCTAATCCTGCCGGAAGTACCCCGCCCTCAATCCTTGGTGTAGTAAGTCGATCCAATAGATCACTCCTAACATTACGGGCCTCAGACAGGCCACCCAAAATCATATGATAATCGGCGATAAGAGAAGCCTGAGTGGTAGCATCTAGCAGTCCATGGGGTGCAGGTGGTGCAGACCCAGGGGATCCAAATGGATAACCAAGCACGGTATCAGGTGACAATGGTGCAGGAGATAAAGGTGGCATTTCCTCAGTAGGTGCTGGGCTCTGTACAGGGGAGGGAACAGGAATTGGTGGAACCTCATGGATGTCTACAAGAACCTCTGGAAGAGGGTCTAATACTGGTATAATTGGTGTCTTGGAAGGCCCCACTCCTTCTGCCCTCATTATCCTTTGTGCCCTTGGTAACTCTTCATCCTCTAGTGCCACCCTCGCAGTTATTCTAGCTCTGGTAGTCGCCCTGACTATGGTCATCAATTCCTCAGCGGTCCTGTCTTCATTCTCGTCAGGATCCTCCACGAGATCCTCCTCAGCAGCAATCCCTTCTGGGATAGCATCCTCAACCGCAACATTCTCAATATGAATCTCATCCGGTCCCTCGTTAGGGTACTCTATTGGATTCACAATTTGATCTCCAATATGTAATAAAACATCCTCATATTGATGCTCCTGAACCTCAGGGTTCGGTGCCCCGCTGCCCTATACGAGAACGAACTATGTTACTATCATAATATTTATAAGGGTTCCCGTAAGGGTTTTAACTGTGAGTACTACGTTAGGTAGCCCGACTATGAACTTGGCAATAGTTCTTATTATCTTAGTGAACTTATTATCTTAACGTCACATCATCTCTGAGGTTTATAACACATGGCTCTGATACCATTTCTGTAACACCCCCAAATCTGGGGTCTGGGATTCGGGTTGTCACGAGTTCCATTTCCCTTAATAATACTTAACCTTAACAATCAACCAACTGCTGTGTACTGTGACCCCACAACATACACACACACACACACCATAAGTTATAGTCTCAGAGATGAATACCAAAAATAACACAAGTCATTTTACTCCACAATTATAAACCATTTCACCTCAAAAGGGTTTCTGAATAATTTACATATTCTTTGCCATTATTACAATTCATAATATACATAAGTCTGGTTCATCAATAGTTGAAAGCCTAGCCTATTGGTAGTTCCTACCTCAGCTACGGCGGCATCAACGCTTCCAGAAAACTGCGGAACGTTTCCTAACCGCTTGCGAATTGGAAGCTTGGTCATGTTCATCTTTTCTATCTGTTGTTGTGTAATGAAAGAAGAAAGCAAGGGTGAGCAACAAGCCCACCGAAATAATATGTATAATAATTAACAATATATGAGCATTCTCATAGTACTCATGAAAGTCTTGGTCAAGAAGAAATGAACCAAGTTGACATCTTAACGCGACCAAGTCGCAAAATATTCAGTATATATATATACATATATACTTTTCACAATCTTTGAAATCCTCTGACATGTATAATATACACATAGTTCCAGTTTATAACTGTATAAAAATATCGTTGCAAGGTGATCTCATATATCTAACCTTGTCTCAACGTTTTTCCAGAAAATCTTTGTCATTCATAAGATAATCATTAACTGGATATAAGTTGAAAAGATGAAGTTACAAGATACTCCAATATACTTATATCTTTTCTGAATACTACTTGAAGCACCACCATTCAAGATATAAACAGTTTCGAAAGTTCCTCACATAGATGAGACTACAAGATAAGACTTGAATAGATTCAATCCTTGAAATGTTGTTTAAAAGAAATGAAGTTACGAGATACTTCATTTGAGGGAAACATCATTATAACCGTTTGACCCTGTCAATGCCTCAGCAATCACCCATCCGTAGCCTTTCGATCGAATGCTCCAGATAGTGTTGCAGAAATATCCAAACTGGATGATGAACTCATTACGGGAGTTTGCCGCGCCAGGAAGACCACTTACGATGATCAGTCGCAGTAGTGCAACCCCACCATTTTCTACATGTAGAGGAGAACCTATCGGATTTACTTGTCAACCGAACACTGGACTCCTAAGGAATGGACCGTCTTAGCGGAACTTCCAGGCCATTTGGGCCAATATAATAAGGCTGGGTCGGTGCCACTCGACCACTTACGCCACTCCTAGTTCAGATGAAATCCATGACTCTGAAACGTAAAGCTTGTCCCCCATTTCCCCAAGTAGAAACTTGTTGATACGGCTCCACCAAGAAGTCGTATCTAGTTGGAAAGGAAAACTCACCGATATTTCCCAGGCGGTGCCTGTTAATGGATTAACTTGTTCTAAGAATTTTACTTCCCGAGTGTTGGGTAAGTAATCAAAAACTCTTTTATCAAAACAGCAACCTTGTTGTGAATATAAAACACACCACAGAGCCGGATCCCTCAGGTTTTGAGCGAGTATTTAAATCCCCTTCGAAAGGAGGATCTTAAATATAAAAATGAGTTTTGGGATCCACCCTAACTTTTAAAATCATTTTGAAGACTCGAAAACATTTTAAAGAATGTTTAGAGTAATACTGATTTAATAAAATAAATCAGTCCCGATATGTTAGAAAGTATCTGAATATTATTATTTAAATAATATTCCCATGAAGGGTAATCCTTATAAAATAATCGAGGTAGGAGTTTTAAAGCTCATATTTGAAATGAATAATAAATAACCAAAGATATACTTATACGAAAGTATGATCTTTATTTGAATAATCGAAAATAAGTTTGATTATCGAAACATTATTCTTTAATAAAATAAAGAATATTATTTAGTAAATAAGCGGAGTCATAAGTCCTCGAATGAATATTCAAAAATAATATTCATTAAATAAAATAAACGGAGTCATAAGTCCTCGAATGAATATTCAAAATAATATTCATTAAATAGAATAAACGGAGTCATAATCCCTCCATTGAATATTCAAAATACTATTCATTAATAAAAATAAAGTTATCAAATAAACCTTATTCGATTAATAGTTTTGAAAACTATATCCATATATATATATATAAATATATATAATATACTCGGGAACATCGACTCCCGGTTTTAGAAAATGTTCACCTTTGGGTCCCCTATACTAAGGGTATACGCAATTACTGCTTATCTCTAGCATAGGTATTATGCAACTATAAGCATTGGAATCAACAGATAGATATCAAGATTACGAAACAGACATGCATATATCCCATAGCAGCATGCTCCAATATATATTGCAAGATTTGCTAATTAACCATCATGCATCTATCACAAGATAATGCATATACATCACAACAACAGTATAACGGGTAGAAAACTTGCCTGAGTGTTCCCGGTTAGACTTAAGCTTAGAGTGGGTCCGATAACCTATGAACAACAACATAAGTCGGAATTAAACCACGGTCGCTTAAGAAACTAGACTTTAACCAATTGAACCCTAACGTTTGCTTATGGTCACTTCTACGCTTAACGAATCACATAAGTCGTTCGAGTACCCTTGGCTCCACCATTTTTAATAAATTAACCATTAAGAATTTTAAGGCGATTCTTTCGCGAGTACTCTAGCAACTGCCTAATCCACTTTACATAATTGTTTCGTAATCCAATTAGTCTTTTAGGGGCCTTAACCAAGGTTTCAAAGTAAGGCGAGGGGTAATAGTTCGTTCGTGAAACGCCGTTACTTAAAACGGTCGTTTCTTCTAAACCGTATATCGGATTCAAGCGAACCACATATCAAAATGAAGCTCGTAACATGAACTATCTAATCACGGAAATGGTCAAAACCTAACAGTGAGTTCACGGGTCCTGATGTTAAGAACAAAAAAGTCTAAAGTAGATCAGGCATTACGACGGCTATGTTTACGCGATTACCAAGTTTTAAACCACTCCAAACAACCACCATTCAACTCACAACCAACAATACAACCAACCCTCATCCAAACCTTACTACATCAGTCCTCAAACCTCAAGATATTCCAATTTATACAACCCCACACATGAACTACTAGCTATACTTAAGTTTCATTAACTATAAACAAGATTTCAACATCCAAATCACTACAATCCAATCCAAACTCTAAACACACAAGCATCATGCTTCTCATTTACTATAACCATCAAAACCATCTTAATACTCAAAGTAAAGTTAGGTTTTGGAGGTGTTATACCTTACTTGGAGTGATTAGAGTAGCTAGGAAGCCTTAAGAAGCCTTGAGATAACTTAGGAATGCTTGGATCTTAAAGGAAATCAAAGAAAATAAGTTAGTAATCTTGAAAATACTATTCATCATCTTCTTCCTTAATTTATTGGAAGAGATTCATGAAGAAATAGAAGCTTAAACTCCTAGGATATGCTTATCTAATCATAAGGGACCTTGGGTAATTACCTTGCAATTTAACAAAGCTAGAATCTTGATTTTTGGAAATTTTCTCCTTGAAAACATGAAAAAGCCGAGAGCTCTTCTTGAAAAGGTGGAGAAAATGTGTTTTTGTGATTTGTGATTTGTTTTGTTGGTTGTTTTGCTTTTGTTTTGATTAATTACCTTTTAACCATGGTAAATTTTGTGTGGTTTATAATCAACCAACACTTCCTTCCCTTTGGTCATGCTTATGTCATTTTCCTATGTCATCTTCCCACACTTGTCCTCTTCTTGTTGGTGTGGTGACATCATCATCACTAACCCCTTTGATTAGCTCCTAATTACTTGGCTAATGACCGCTGATCTGTTATACGGTTCGCATAACTTTCGTTCTCGTTTATCGTTTGAGGGATTATACCCGGGATCTTATTACTTGGGTTTCCTTAACCTTTCTCAATAAATTATATTCCTTTTATGATCCTCTCTTATAATCCTTGAATTCAAATCTTTTTTATCCTGTTACCTTATACTCAATTCTTTCGGTATCTGGTGGATTTTCGGGAAAAATCAAAGTGTTCGGATTTGGATTCTGACGATCTTTACATACACTTATATACCATATAGAGTACTAATAAGATCTCAGAATATCAATAAAAGAACCCCTACAAAGTGTGACATGAAAAGTTTTCTTATTCAGCATAATCAGCAAAATCACTATTCATAAGGGTTACAAAAAGTCCAATTTTTTTTGGGTTATTACATTTCTAATACCCAAATCCTTCATATCTGACCTAGCCTAGAGATGATCTTCAGTTTTACCACTAATACTCAACAAGGTTCCCAAAACACTATCGCATATGTTCTTTTCTATATGCATAACATCCAAGTTGTGTTGAGTTAAGTCGTCCTTCCAATATGACAACTCAAAAAAATTGACCTTTTATTCCAATGGTTGACAGCGCAACTGACTTTTCTTTTTTTACCCACTCCACTGGACGAATTCTCATAACCATCCAAAATTTCTGCAACTTGTCTCCCAGTTAACATCGGAGCACTTGGTCTAGCCTCCATTTCGACATTAAATCTTCTTTTGTCTGATCTCCACTTGTGGTTAGCATCTAAAAATTTCTGATGGTTCATATAACAAAGTTTTTTTGCTATGCTTTAAATATATTGACGATATTTAAAGGTTCCCTTTTATGCTCCACCCAGACAATATTCCATAACCAGGGAGTCGCTGATTGTCCATAGGACACTTGCGCGTAATGTAAAGATTTGATTACTTGCTGCATCATACGTTTCCAGTCCTGTTTTCCATAGCTCTTTCAACTCCTCAATCAGAGGCTGCATGTAGACATCGATGTTGTTTCCCGAATCATTCGGGCCAGGAATAATGGTTGAAAGAATTAAGTTTTCTGGTTTCATATTTTGCCAAGGAGGAAGGTTGTAGTTCACGACTACAATTGTCCATGTGTTGTGTATGTCATATTGCGAAATAGATTGAACCCATCAATAGCTAAACCCAATCTCACATTGCGAGATTTAGATGGGAAATATGGAAACTTGACGGCTATAGTCTTCCAAGCTTTAGCATCAGTCGGATGACGTAACTTCCCGTCTTTCTTTCGTTCAACCGCATGCCAAACCATTTGTTTAGCAAAATATTTACACGTAAATAGTCGTTGGAGCCTTGGGATCAGTGGAAAATATCGCATTACTTTTGTGGGAATTTTACTATTGGGGTTAAATATCAAAGTGGTCACTCAACTGAAGGTCATATATCAGTTTAATCATCAAATTTAACGGGGTATCATTTGGATCACTAAAGTAATAATAAATATCAAACAGATACCTCAAAATATGTGCTCGAGAATTAAAATTTATTTTATGGAGTTCTAAATATTTTTTTAAAATCTTATTACAACCAAATGAAAAGTTATGAATTCATAGTATTTCAGATGATTTTTTGAGATTTTTAAAAATTTATCTACTCATTATTTTTATTTAAATAAAGCAAATGACTACAAAATTAAAAATAAATAGTAGATAAATTTTAAAAAATCTTATTATATTATCGAAAATACTAGAATTCATACATTTTCATTTGGTTGTAATAGGATTCAAGAAAAATATATAGAACTCCATAAAATAAATTTCAATTCTCGAGCACATATTTTGAGGTATATGTATGATATTTATTATGACTTTAGTGATTCAAATGATACCCTGTTAACTTTGATAATTAAACTGATATATGGCGTTCAGTTGTGTGACCACTTTGATATTTATCCATACACACTATTGTCATCGTTTGATTCTTGTGCCACGCCTTTCCACCTTGAAACACCGCAAGTCTTGCAAGAAACTTTATTTTTATTCTCCCCAAATACCAGATGCAGTCATTTAGACATGCATCTATCTTCTTGTAGTCAAGACCTTGATACTTTACAATATTTTTAGCGGAATTAAAAGAGGAAGGCACATTAATACTGGTAACAGCATCTTATAACAACTGTAATAGCTCTCTGAATGCAGACTCAGTTACTCTGTTTAAACACTTCCAATGGTACAACCTACCTAAAAAACTTAATCGCGAGAAATTTTTGCCACCAGGGTAGAGGGGCTATTTTCCATCATCGACAAGTCGATAAATTTTTCAGGCATATGCATTTGGTCCCATGTTGTCGTGTGTCATATCTAAAATCTCGTCAAGATTATCTCTGAATCCGGGATTTGGTTCAAAATCTATATTATCGGTTTTGTCTACCAATAAAGTAAGATCATAAATCCACTTAACGAACGATAATGTCGGTCCACTGCATATCAGGTGACTCTCAACATCACCGGCAGACCACCAGAAATAATTTTCACACTTACGACAAGGGCACTTTATTTATTCTACAGTAGCGTAATTGGCCATCGCTTTCTTCACAAACAATTTCACTCCATCGATATAATCTTTGGTATACTTGGGAAGATTCAACCAAGTATGACATTTCTCTATCATACCTACCTACTATAAACGGGTATACTATTAGCCATATAACCTACATATATGATACCCTGCACCTAGACGCTCGGCTATCACAACAGAGCAAGTTATTATGCTCCGTCGGCCTTTAAATAATCATTTATCAAATAGTCTTGGGGGTTTATTTTTATTACGGTTAACTGATTATCTAAATAAATTTATAATAATATTAATATTAACCTAAACAAAGAAGCAATTAGCAGGCCCACCTCTGATCAATTACCTTAACAAATAATCAACTACGGTACTCAACTACTCATAATAATCATATTAAGTTCGGTGGTCCTCTGATCCAACAGAATCAGACTATGTTGAGCAAGATTGAAACTGTATGGTTATCTCAACAAAACTGGTTTGGATAACTCAACATAGAACAAGGACTTTGAAATAATCTATGTCCCACTAGGATCAGTACAGATTGTTTATTGGGTATATGCACAAAAGGTTTTGTTAGCTGCAGTGAAGAAGATATCAACAGTGATCCGTATGAAGTTCATTAATATGTTCAGGCATCGGAGGAATAAGGTTGGAGTCATTCGAAGCAGTTGACAGAATCAGTGTGAATACCTCAAGGATTACTAGTGTAGTTGGTTATATTTGGTAGAAGACTTAACAGTGGTTTGACGGGTATAATACAAAGGCTTGAGAGCGGAACTAGTCGTCTGTGAACCAGACCTGTGCATGAGACGTCAGTGATCCGTAAAAGGAAACAGAGTATTATTTTTAGGAACACTGTTAAGTGGTTTTTGTATTCAAGGAGTCTGGAAATATATTAAGATACAAAATCCCAGAGATTAGAAAGCCTGAA
The DNA here is from genome assembly GCF_009905375.1 of Apium graveolens. NCBI lineage: Eukaryota > Viridiplantae > Streptophyta > Magnoliopsida > Apiales > Apiaceae > Apium > Apium graveolens. The sequence goes on along the minus strand of NC_133647.1, from coordinate 1,327,766 downwards.
GATACAGAGAAGTATAGCCCGAGGATTTACAGGATTTACAGGATTTATTTCTAATCAACGACTGATTTTTTATTAAATGAATAAATGAAAATTATCTCATTTATTTATTTAATTTTAGATCATAATTTGATTTTATAATAAATAAATTAAATGTTGATTTTTATTAAATGAATAAATAAATCTCAAAACATTTATTTATTTAATTTAATATCAATATTTAATTTTGGGAAAAATAAAATCATTGTTTGAATTTTAATTAAATAAATAAATAAAATCAGGTTTTATTTATTTATTTATCTAAAAGTCAAATATATATTTTTTTGTTTTAATTAAATAAATAAATAAATAATTCGGTTTTCCGGCCAGAATGGAACTTAACATGTACGAGTGAACAATACTGGTGTGGTTTGAACAAAAGAAATCATCAAAACAAAATTGTACAGATTTTGTAAAATGGCAGCGTTTTTTTTCTCCTACCGGACTGCCCCCTAACCGCGAGTGAAGCGCACGCGCCGTGAAGCGCACGCGCCGTGAAGCGCACGCGTCTCCCTCGCTGGTTTTCTTATTGGCGCGTGACGCGCACTCTCCTGCCGTTGTGTGTGCCTTTCAGCGCTCAGTCTCTCCTCGTGATGCTCCTGTCACATGCACGTGAAGTCAACAGTTTAATGGAGTACATTTGCTGGTTGTACAACTCAGTGTACCAATCGGCAATAAACAAAGCAAGCACTGCTGCTTTTTATTTTGTGCAACGAGATAAAGGCAGCAATAGATTTAATCTTCTATGTCGCAGGATAGCTCAAATAAATTAACATGAAGCTATCTCCTGCCTTTATCTTTACACGGCGCAGGTTGAGAGTGTGAAATGAGTTAGTCGCAGTTTAAGGTTCTGTATGTCGCAAGTTCTCCTAAATTGTTCAGCGCAGGTTGTAAAAATATATGAGGGTCGCAGGGTGCTAAAAGTAAGTTCAAAAAATCATTTGGCAGCTCCTTCTATATGTCGCAAGTTGATGCTTCCTATTTTATTTAGTCACAGGTTAGTGAAGTAGTGCAGGTTGTTTATTCGTGAACAAAAATATCAAGGTCATCATTTAAAATTTTCTTGATTGTATTTAATACTTTTTGTTAGAAACTTTAAATTTTTAGAGTGATAGATAGAATCCTAGATTCATAGCTATTATTTTGGTTCTCTCTATATTTGTTGCTTCGAATTATTTATATTCGGAGTTGTAAGCAAACCCTTACGGTTTAATTTCTTAATAATAAGAATTATTCCGTGAATCTCTTTGTATTTGTTTATTTCATTTTCGAGGTTTATTTTCTGCTGCAATTAATTTTAGAAAACGAAGAACATACATTTCCCCCCTGTATGAATATTCGGACCTAACAATTGGTATCAGAGCTTGTTGATCAATATACAGATCTGATACGTTAGATTAGCAAGTTTTGTTGTTGATTTTGGTTGTACGGAGTCTGGGAGTGCTTTTGGTGTGTAGATCTGACTTGGACTTGTTGGTTTTGACTTGACTGGTTTGGTATTGTTGACTGACTGGGTTATCATATTTTGAGATGTTATATTGCGAATTTTTCTCAGATCTAATAAGATGAGTTCTCAGAAAGTTGGTAATATCAAGGTTCCTCAATTTGATAAATCGAGATATAATCTATGGAAAAAGAAAATGCTATTGTATATTCGGGCGTCGAATCCAGAGTATATGAAAGTATTGAGAGAAGGAAGACATGTGCCGATGAAGGATCATCCGGAGTTGCCTAATATGAGAATGTCATGTCCTGAAGCTGAATGGAGTGTACGTGACAAATAACTGATAGCTCTAGATGAAGGCCTACAGCTTATTTTGGTGGATTCAATGGATGATGACATGAGTCACCAAATTATGGTCTGTGAGAGTGCAAGGCACATGTGGGAAACCATAGAACTGCTTATGGAAGGAACTGAAGATGTCAGGAACAATCGATTGGACATCTTGACTTCACAATATGAGGCCTTTAAGTCCTTGCCTGGAGAAAGTATTACTCAAGTCTTTGAAAGACTGAACAAGCTGTTAAATGAATTGAGTATTCACGGCAAGACTTATCCTCAGAGAGAAGTCAACAGGAAGTTTATGCTAGTCCTACCTCACCACTTAGAGAACAAGGCTTCATCTGTTCGTGAGTGTGTTGACTTTGAAACCATGACACTTGAGAAGTTGTATGGTAAGCTGAAGACTCATGAAATAGAGCAAGAACAAAGGAAGATCATCTATGGTGGTGGTACAGTTGATAGTAAGAATGCTGAACTACTCAAGACAACTGCTCTTGTAGCCAGTGGAATCAAAGAGCTTGACATTACTGCTGAAAAGCCTAAATCTAAAGCTAAAACGCTCTTTGAGGCTGAGATGGATGATGGAAACCTTTCTGGGAATCCAAGTGACTACTACACCACTGAGGAGATGCAAAGTATGGAAGATCCTACTATGGCCTACTTAGATGGGATGTTCAGTAACATCAGTTTAGAAGGAAGCAAGGCTTTAGGGGTTCTGGAAGCAGCAATCGTGGTCAAAGGTCAAGTTCATCTTCTGGATCAGGTTACAAGACAGGGATGGTTGATAGAAGCAAGTTCATATGCTATAATTGTGATGAGGTTGGGCACTTTGCCACTGAATGTAGGAAGCCTCAACAGGCAAGGGATAAAGGCAAAGCTTATCAGAAGAAGGACTCAGGTAGCTCAAGAAAGTATCTAGTGAAATCTTACATAGCTGAGGGAAAAAGCTGGGATGACACTAATGATGAAGAAGAGCAATATGGAAATCTAGCATTGACGGCAGAATCTTCTTCTCAGGTAATATTTCCAACTATTCGTGCTTTACCTCCAGATAACTTGTGTGAGAATGAACACTGTGTCGCCTTCAGGCACACTGTCCTAGTGTATGGAAATGCTATTTCTCATCATTATCTTAAGGCACGATGCAATACAAAGGAATGTATTAAACAACATGATGCTGTAAAAGAAGTGTATAGAAATGTTAGTACTACACTAAGATGTACTCTGCTTGATGTCGAAGACCTTAGATTAGAACTAAAGAAAGTTAAAGATGAAAATGATAAGTTAGTTCTAGATAGGGTCAGTGTTGAGAATCTTAAGCAAACCAATAAATATTTAGAGCTTAAGATTACTAAGCACCTTAAGATAGAGGAAGAGCTTAAGAACAAGAATGCAGAATTAGAAACTAAATTGCATACTTTTACTGATTCTGCAAATCTTGCTAAGAAGCTCATAGCTGATCACGTAGTAGGTGGAAAGTTTGGGATAGTCTTAGACTACGACGAACTTAGAAAAGCTTCTAAGAAACGAGTAGTTGAAAATGAGCCTGTAGAGAAATTTGTTAATCACTCTAGTACACCTCATGTTCTTAAGGAAGCTAAGAAGCCTTTATTTAAGAAAGCTACTGTTGAGCCCTTTGATGAAGATAATCTTTATATTCATCATGAGATGCTTGTTGAGGATCTCGAGCTCTCAAAGAGACAAAAGGCAAAGAAACCTATGTCTGTTGCTAGTGACTCTGACTTACCCTTTGCTGGACTAGGTTTTACTTTCAAGAATAAGAAGAATAGAAGTAGAAATGGCAGGATAGGAACTAATGGCCCTAAGAAGTTATGTAATAACTGTGGTTCTGCTGGTCACCTTACTCATGCTTGTAGAAAGGGTAAAGTAGACAATGTTAAGAATGCTTATGTGCATAACATGCCTAACATGCTTAAAGTTTCTAAATGTGATAAATATGTTTGAATGCCATGTGTAGTATCTTTCATGCACACTTATCTTGATTCCACACACTCACATAATACATCTCATGATCATGATAAGAATGTTAGTAAGAACACTGGTAGATTAAAGACTGTAAGCCCTTCTAAATCTAGGAAAGTGTCACATGTCACCAAGCCCAAAAGCAAGTCTGTTGGTGCTTCTGAAAGTGACAAGGAAACAGTCAAAAAACTGTTAAGCCTGTCAATTCTGTTAAGAGAAATTTTATATATTCAAATGCTTCTAAGTCTTCTGGACCTAACTTAGTTTGGGTACCAAAGAAACCCAATTATCTTTGTTTTCAGGGCATTAAGCAGAAGAAGGTCATGTCGATTCTAGAAAGTGGATATTCAAGGCATATGACTAGAGATAGAGCCTTACTATCAAAGGTGGTTGAGAAAGGTGTCCCAGTGGTTACTTTTGGAGATGACAACAAAGGTTATACTACGGGATATGGCTGTTTGGAAATTGGCAATGTTATCATTAAAGAAATCTCCCTGGTTGAAGGTCTTATGCATAATCTCCTCAGTATCAGTCAGTTTTGTGAAAAAGGATGCAAAGTCTTGTTCAAGAAGGAGAAGTGTTTGATCTCTAATCAGAAGAATGAGAAGCTAACTCTCAATGGAGTTAGAAAGGGTGACTTATTCGTAGCTGATTGGAATTCTGCAGATGGTCAAGTAATGTGCTTCTACAGTAAATCCTCTCCAGATGAAAGTTGGTTATGGCATAAGAAGCTCTCCCACTTGAACTTCAAGACCATGAATTTTTTGGTTAAGAGGGAACTGGTGAGAGGATTTCCCGAGATGGAATTCAGTCCTGATGGACTTTGTGAAGCATGTGAGAAGGGAAAGTCAAAGAGGACATCACACAAGAAGAAGACAATGTCCAACATCACTGAACCACTACAACTCCTTCACATGGATCTCTTTGGTCCTGTCAATGTCATGTCTATGTCAAGAAAGAAATATGGCTTAATGATTGTTGATAACTATTCCAGATACACATGGGTGTTATTCTTACATTCAAAGGATAAAGCATCTGAGATGATTATTGATCACATCAACAAGATTGAGTTAGAAACTGGAGTGCTTGTGCGAACAATCAGATCAGACAATGGAACTGAATTCGGAAATGCAAAATTTAATGATTTCTGTGTCGAGAAGGGCATCTCAAGACAGTTTTCAGCACCAAGGACACCACGAAAAAATGGAGTGGTTGAGAGGAAGAATCGAACATTAGTTGAAGCTGCAAGGATTGTGCTTAATGAAGCCAATCTTCGTACATACTTTTGGGCTGAAGTAGTTAACACTGCATGCTCCACTCAAAACAGAACCCTGATCAATAAGGTATATGAGAAGGCCCCTTATGAGTTAATGGCCAATAAGAAACCAACAGTGAAATACTTTCATGTATTTGGAGGAAAATGCTTTGTGCTTAAGGACGATGAGAATCTTGGAAAGTTTGATGCTAAAGCTGAAGAAGGAATCTTTATAGGCTATTCTCTGGAGTCAAAGGCTTACAGGGTATATGTGATTAGTAATCAAAAGGTTGTGGAAACCTTAATGTAACATTTGATGACGCCAAGCTCCCAAGTATTCAGAAGGTAGATGATAGTGATAATCTTTATGTTGAAGATCTTTCTGATGGAGAAGATGAACCTGAAGTTGTTCCAGACAACAATGACAATGGAAATGATCCTGATGATCATAATTCTGATGCAGATTTTGAAGGTAATGGTCAAGAGACAAGTCACACTATCTCAGGGACTAGTCCTCAAGCTTTAGATTCTGTAGATCTAGCTGGCAACAACTCATGGGGAGCAGAACAAGGAGAAGAACAAGGATCTGGTAGTCAGACACTACAAAATTCTGGAAATGCTGAGTCATCAAGGGATAGTCTACCAAGACATAGAGTTTGGAGTAAGAACCACCCTCAGAACTTGATACTTAGTAATCCTGACATTGGAGTTAAGGCTAGAAGAGCTACAGCAAATGAATGTTTATATTCTGGGTTTCTATCTCAAATGGACCCAAAGAAGGTAGATGAAGCTCTTAGGGATCCTGATTGGGTGATTGCTATGCAAGAGGAACTCAATCAGTTTGAACGACAGAAAGTGTGGAAGCTTGTACCCAGACCTAAAGACAAATTAGTGATAGGCACAAAATGGGTTTTCACAAACAAGCTTCATGAAGATGGAATTATAACAAGGAATAAGGTGAGACTGGTTGCTAAGGGTTATTCTCAATAAGAAGTGATTGACTATGACGAAACCTTTGCACCAGTTGCTAGACTTGAATCCATCAGGATGTTGTGTTCAATACTCACTCAAATGTTGTGTTCTATACCAGCAACTTCCAACTTCCATATCTTCTTTAATACTCACTAAAATGTTGTGTCCTATAGCTCGTTGGAAAGGTATTGAGATAGCCTACAACTCATGTTCACAAGTATCTTCTAAATAAGCATAGTAAGACCCTTTTATTTACAGTTCTTTTAATCGGACTTTTAGAAACTTCAAAACCTAACTTTATGTTCTTGATTTCTTTAGAAAGATCAAACTTGCAGGAGGCTCCCTAAGGTTTCCTAGCAACTTAACATCTACCAAGGAAGGTATAAACTTCAAACCCTAGCCTTTACTTTATTTGTTAGTAAGTTTAATGGTTGGTTTTGTGAAATGAGAAGCATGGATTGTGATTATTAGTAGTTTGGTTTGATTTGGAAGTGTTTTGGTAATTGAAGCTTGATTATAGTTCATAGGTATTGATTGTGGTTGTTTGAGTTGAAAAACTTGGAGTTTATGGACTGATGTGGTATGGTTTAGGTGAGTTTTGTTGTATTGATGATTATGAGTTGGTTGGTAGTTAATTGGAGTGGTATGAACATTGGTAATCGCGTAAACATAGCCGTCGTAATGCCCGTTTTCATTCAACTGCTTGTACTTAGTGTTCGGGAAAGAAATCTCACTTACCAATATGTAAACTTGCCATGTTTATCTAGCTCATGTCGTAAGATTCGTTTTGGTATGTGGTTCGCTTAGATCCAATTTACGGTTTAGGAGAAACGACCATTTTAAGTTACGATATTTTGCGAACGAACCTTTACCCCTCGCTTAACTTTGAAACCTTGTTTAAGGCCCTTAAAAGACTAATTGGATTACGAAACAATTATGTAAGATTAATTAATCAGTTGGTAAAGTTCTCGCGAAAGAGTCGCCTTAAAATTCATAACGATTAGTTTATTAAAATTGGTGGAGTCGAGGGTGCGCGAGCGATTAACACAAATCGTTAAGCGTATAAGCGAACGTTAGGGTCTAAGTGGATAAAGTCTAGTTTCTTAACTGACCGTGGTTTAATTCCGGCTTATGTTTTTATTCATAGGTTACCGGACCCACTCTAAGTTTAAGTCTACCCCGAAGCACTCAGGCAAGTTTTCTACCCGTTATACTGTTGTTGTGATGTATATATGTATATGCATTATCTTGTGATAAGTGCATGATTGTTATTAGCAAATCTTGCGATATATTTGAGTATGTTGATATGATATATATGCATGCCTATTTCGTAATCTTGATATCTCATTGTTGATTCAAATGATTATAAACTGCATAATACCTATGCTAGAGATAAGCAGTATCTGCGTATACCCTTAGTATAGGGGACCCAGAGTTGAACATTTTTCTAAACCGGGAGGCGATGTTCCCGAGTATATTATATATATATATAAAATAGTTTCCAAAACTATTAATCGAATAATATTTATTCGATAGTTTTATATTATAAATGAATATTATTTTGAATATTCATTCGAAGACTTATGACTGCGCTTATTTTATTTAATGAATATTATTTTGAATATTCATTCGAGGACTTATGACTCCACTTATTTTATTAAATAATATTCTTTATTTTACTAAAGAATAATGTTTCGATATTTTCCATATATTCGGAAAATAATTGATATTATCAAATCATTCTTTCTATAAATATTTCCAGAGATTACTTTCAAACTTTATCAAAACTATTTTTGAAAGTTAGAGAGGATCCTAAAACTCGTTTTCAAATTTAAGATCTTCCTTTCGAAGGGGATTTAAATACTCACTCAAAAATCTGAGGGATCCAACTCCGTGATGTATTTTTATACTCGCAACAAGGTTGCTGTTTTGAGAAAAGAGTTTTTCATTACTTACCCAACACTCGGGAAGTAAAATTCTTGGAATAAGTTAATCCATTAACAGGCATCGCCTGGGAAATATCAGTGAGTTTTTCTTTCTAACTAGATGCGAGTTCTTGGTGGAGTCGTATCAACAAGTTCCTACTTGGGGGAAGGGGAGACAAGCTTTAAGTTTCAGAGTCATGGATTTCATCTGAACTAAGAGTGGCGTAAGTGGTCGAGTGGCGCCAGCCCAACGTATTATATTGGTCCAAATGGCCCGGAAGTTCCGCTAAGACGGTCCATTCCTTAGGAGTCCAGTGTTCGGTTGACAAGTAAATCCGAAAGTTCTCCTCTACATGTAGAAAATGGTAGGGTTGCACTACTGCGACTGATCATCGTGAGTGGTCTTTCCTGGCGCGGCAAACTCCCGTAATGAGTTTATCATCCAGTTGGATATTTCTGCAACACTACCCAGAGCACTTCGATAGAAAGGCTACGGCTGGGCGATTGTTGAGTGTTGGCAGGGTCGAGTTTTCAAAATAATGTTGTCATCAAATGAAGTATCTCGTAACTTCATTTCATTTTGGATGATATTTCAAAGATTGATTCTATACAAGTTTTGTCTTATAGCTTCATCTATGGGATGAACTATTTATACCTTGAACGGTGATAGTTCAAGTAGTATTCGAAAAAGATATAAGTATATTGGAGTGTTTTGTAACTTCATCTTTTTAACTTATATCTAGTTAATGATTATCTTATGCACGACAGATGTAATCATGGGAAAATTTTGTGAATATTATATATTAAATAAATAATAATGTGTGTTTTATAAATTTAAAGTAATTGTTGCTATGATATGAGATGTTATAACTGTTATGTGTGTTTTTGTGCGGGCCAAAATTTTTTTTCGATTGATTAAAAATAAGTTTAAATTGTAATTATAAGAACTTATTTGCAATCGGGACGCGTATTATTAGCATCTTTATTAAGATACCTGTTTTATTTGATTTTATGTGCGTTTGAATGCATTTTACGTGTTTTCGGGATTTTCTGGTAATTTAGGGATCGTTTTTGTTTTTCAAAAATCAACGGACCGGGATGCCACCGGGACGACAAACCCCACAAAATCGATGTTTTTATTTTTATAAAATTATTCGTACTTCAAATACCCTTTATTTTTGTATTTTTGAATTATTCACAATTTTTGGGAATTTTGATATTAATTTTATATTTTATTGTTTTTTAAATTATTCCCAGTAATTATTATTTTAGGGCCTTATTATTATAATTAAAGGATAAAAACACCCTTAAATAATTTTGGGGATATAATTTGTTCTACGTATAAATAGCTGATTACTGATTTATCTATTTATTTTTATTTTATTAAAAATTCAGAAAAAAAAATAAATAGGAAAATCATAATTGGGGATTTAGGGTTCTAGGGTTCGTTCTTGAGCCAATTCGATCGATTGATTCCTCTGGAGGCATCCGTTTACAACGATTTCAATCCCAAATCAAAGCCGAAAGCACAGCCGTTATTTCGATACAAATATCATGAACTGAGGTTCAGTTTTTAGAAAAAAACATTGTTCTTCGTTTTGTTCGATTTAGGTCTTTACTATCTGTTGATTTTTGATTGATTTTGATGCTTGAATTAGATTCCTGGGATGATTCTGAACTTATTCGTATATAAAAAACGTAGCAAACGATCACTTAATTAGGTAGTACAAATTCGTTTTAAGGATCGAATTTTTGATTGAATTCTCTGCTTTTCTTGTTGATGATTTGATGATTGTGAATACACGAATGACTTCCTGAGATTGTAGGCTTCGTTTTTAGCTATAGGAGGTTGGATTTGGTTGATGTTGGGCAGCTCGTCGGAAAACCGGCAAGTTCACCGGTGTTTGAGCGTTAATCGACCGGACCTGTGTGTTTTCCAGGCGATTTCATGTCGTTTTCGACTGGTAAACAAACCCAGTAAGTGTTGTAGTGCTAAATGGTTGATGCTGGATTCGATGGGACTGTGTTGGACTGGAAAAGGGCCACGCCGGAAAATTTCCCGGCGACCGGAATCTGGAAATTCCAGAAATCGGCGGGAATTTTCCGGCCACATTCATACAGACCCGTTAGGGTTCTTGCAGGACCCGGAAACCCAATACCCTTGACCCGGTTTTGATTTTTATTCCCCAAACCCCAGCCCTAAAAACTTGTTTGTGGGATTTTCTGTTTTATTTATTTTAAAAATTCATTTTCTATTTTTGAAAATCATTTATTTAATTTCAAAAACCATTTAATAATTATTTTAAAATTCTAAAAATTATGTATTTAATTATTTTAAATTCTAAAAATTATTTTCTTTAATTATTTTCAAAAATACCATTTGATTTAATTATTTATAATTCATTTTAGTTAATTATTTATGAATTTAATTAATTGATTAAAAATTAATTAATTAATTAATTTTATTTATAAATAGTTAAATAAATGTAAATTATTTATAATTAATTCAAATAATTCCTAAAAATTAATTTTTTAGGTTTTAAAAATTATATTTTGGTATTTAAAAATCAATTAATATTATTATTAATTGATTTAAATCTATTTATTCCTTATTTTATTCATAATAATTAAACCGTTCGTCCGTTTAATACGAAACGAACGCGTACAGACTCAGAAAAATATTACGCTTCCAATAAAAATACTTTTGAGACCTAATTTCTTTTGTATTGCAATGTCATTTGATTTGTGAATCAGTTTGAGTCGGTATTTGATCGGTAAATGCTAATATTGATCTGATTTTCATTTTAAACGCCCTAGGACCTATCTTTTAATGATCTGACTTATGTGTTACATGAAATACGTAATTATGTGTTATACGAATACCATGATTACGTGTTACGTGATATACATGCTATCTGTTACAGTTTTAAAATGCCATGCTAGTTATAAACGATCGGGTAGATGTTAAGACGTATAGTTACATCGATTGAGTTTGGTCTATCAATTAAGATAGTTCTTTTGTTTATAGAATCGAGTAGCAATGAGTGCAGTCAAGTGTTAGACGGAGATAGTAGCCAGCATCTATAAGCAGAGTTATAGTAAGAGGTTATCGAGCATACCAGGCAAGTACCCTAACTTCACTTATCGTTCAAGTGATGTTCATTTCGAACTATATTATGCAAGTATTCTCCCCTATTCTAAATTCAGAATAGCTTATTGTTTTACATATTCAAATATAAGAACTGGTTATAAATACTTTGATAGCATATTGAATATCAATATTCCTATATTTATTGACATTCTCGTATTCTAGCAATCATTCTGCTAGAACCAACCTTTTGATTCGATAGATAGTGAATAACTATACTATCTAGATATACTCTATACAGTGAGACTTTGAATTGAGATTAGCAAATAACTAATTGTTCTAGTTATTTCGCCATCAGTTGTTGAGATAACTCCGGACCATGTGACATGGGGAGTTGAATAGATAAGGATGTCATTGATTCGACTCCTTTAATCAAAAATTGTTTCGTGAATTGATTCTTGGTTAGCATAAGGGGCCGAGGCACCGGTCCAGTGTGAGTTATTATACGAAAGTGTAATATCTTGCTAGGCGAATATATGCCTTCTTCATGGATATGCAATAGGTACGGTATGGCTGCGGGATATCGATACCTATATTTACGGTATGGCTGCGGGATACCGGTGTTGTTTCATGACTGATCATCAGGAACAGCATAGTGCATAATTGTGTTTTATTAAACTGTCGCTTAAACTTTAAAGTCTATATCAGCTTCTGATTTTACTCAGATATTGTTATTGTTGTTCATTTATAAACTTTATACTCCTTGCTGAGCATTTCTTTCGCTCATACTTATTTATTATTCTAATATTTCAGCTAAGCCAGAGCAGGCTTGAGTCCCAAGTTTGATCAGAAGTCGAGTGCTTGTAACTAGTTTGGTGTGTTTTCCAGGTAGACAGTTTGGGACGCTTGAATAGTATAAAGGTTTGTAATAAAATTTGAATAAGTTGTAAAACTAATTAGACTTATGGTTTGTAATAACAGTTGGTTTGTATTAGTGCCTGTTCCATACTATAACCTGTGATCGATCCAGTTGCATGCAAGGGGTCATATTTATTATATTATTCCGCTGTGATTATTTCATTTTGGTTTATTGGCTAGTGACCCCCAAATCTAGACCCCGGGTTTGAAGGTCGTCACAGGTTGGTATCAGAGCTACAGGTTATGGTCACTGAAACAGGCGTAGGATTGCATAGATGAGTCATAAGAAGATCACATAAGATAGGCGCGTGTAGTTTAGCTTTTATAGGATTAAATTTAGGTTATTGGGTTAGGTTGTAGTTAAGTTGTTTAGGTTTCCTGTTTTGCATTTAGCTTTAGGCCTTGTGTTATTGCCCTGCTATTTTGTTGGTTTAGTTAAGATTTCGAGCAAGGATTTAAAAGGTTTGGATAATTCGGAGTAAATTTTCTTTGTGTTATTATTCTCGAGATAATAAGCAGGATTATGTGATAATCATGTCGCTTGTGTTAATATGGTAGCAAGTTTATGATATTTTGAGAAGAGATAGTGTTTGCGAACTTTAATATGCTAAGGAATTGCTACATATTTGACACAATGCTTGACAGATTATTATATATATTGATTGTTTCTTACCAGAATAATGGCACCAAAGAGAAGAAATAATTCAGGAGAGGATCGTACCAAGAGCTGTACGGATCCAACGATTATCCAGATGTTAGGACTGATGCAACAGCAGATGTTACATCTTACACAGCAGCAACAACAGCAACAGCAACACCAAGCAGCAGCACCACCTGCAGTGACTTTTAAGCAGTTTCAAGCAGTGAAGCCACCTGAGTTCAAAGGAAGTGCTGATCCTGTGGAAGCTAACGCATGGCTCAAGGAGATGGAAAAGGCTTTTGAATTAGTCGGAGCAGGAACTGAGCAGAAGACCAAGTTTGCAAGCTACTTTTTGAAGGGCGAGGCGAACTATTGGTGGGAATCCACGCGAGCATTGGAAGGAGTGTTAGGGCGGAAACACGCGCTAATATTCACGCAAGTATACGCGTTCGCAAGTAATATAGAATATTTTCTAGTTCGTTCCCTCAGAGACTCAGACTAAATTATTGTCTAATTAAACTCACTCACCAATGTATGATTACTTCTCAATGTTAAGATAATAACACTTAAAATTGTTGATTAAATATTAACTATAATTAACTACTTAATTAACCACTTAACTAACACTTCAATTTATCAATAATAAAACACTCATGAGATCACAACTTCATTATTACTTCCTTCTATAGCCATTGTTATTACCTTTAGCATGTGACATTGATGATATTAATCGAATAACACTAAACTGATAAAAGCCAACTTTCATTGTACTAATACCATTCTACCAAGCATCCACAATTAAGATAGAAGTCGAATAGTCATCAATTATGTTGAGTTCCTATATGTCTACAGAAATTGACAACACAATGATTTAAGCACAAGTTATTCCTTTTTGATTACATAGGGCAAATAAAACTGTTAGAGTTACCCACTAATCATGCATAACGTACATGAACCTATGCTAGCATGGCAAGTTCTAAATCTCAAGATCCACCGTCGCTTCACAAGAGATTAACACCCTATCTTATATGTTCGCGACGCACATAAGACGAATACGCACAACCAATACTAGATATCAAGCAATCATCACACACTAAAGTATTAAACAATTAACTAAAGAATTCCATAATAAATCCGTTGCAACCCCATGATCACGATTAGCCCATAATAGAACTTATCGCCATTATGGGTTCATACGAAATCATAATAACAAACACAAGAAAATAATAACTAAACTAATTATATTAAAACAGAGTACGTCACAAGAGTAAATAAGTCAAAGAAAGAAAACTAGCATCCAACGTTACAACGAAACAAGAATCACAAGAAAATATGCTTCCTCTTCGTTGCGGTGTGCTAAATCGGTCTTCTTCCTTATCTCCTTCGCTTCTTGAGTAAAACACAATCTTCTTCTTCTTAATCCTCTCTGTGAAAACGTCTCAAATCTACTTATATAATAGTCCCATAAAACTCAGATTACATAGAAGTTGGAAGCCAAACAGAAGTAGAAGTCTAAAATAATTCAGCAAAATTCCCGACCCTGCGCGGCCGCTCAGCATAGCTGCGCGGGCGCGCAGGCCTCCACTGGAAAAAATCCAAGTTTGCTCCGTTTCTTCGCCGTAATCTGCCCGTTCCTTTCCTCTCGCAACGGTGAACACACATGCCAAGGCTTATTCTTGATGATTCCTCCCCCGAAATGCAACTAATACCCTGAAATGCATAAACACTAGAAAAACGCATCAAATACACAAAATACATGATTTCAAGACACCAATTTAAGCCATTTTAAGATATTCTAAGTGGTATAAAATGCCACTTATCACACCCCCAAACTTAAATCGATGCTTGCCCTCAAGCGTCACAGACTCAAAAACAAATAAAAATATGCATGAATACAATCTATATGAAAATGCAGCGATCCCCCTTACTACAATTAATCAACCAAATTGCCACATCTCAACGAATGCAGTTAGAGAACTAAAGATCAATAAACTCATGCAAACGGACATACAGCCAGAAACGTGGTGTGTGCAAATGCTTAACAGATATGCTTCGGAACTAGACCAATTACTATGACTCGACTATCCTCAAGGCAATCCTACGATTATACAAAGAATAAAAATTCCAGGCACAAAGTGATATACAACACTACAAGAACTCTGGAGCTTACTACGGAATCGTGCTTTTTATTTACAACTCAAATGCTTATTTGACCGTGCAATGAGTGAGGTCCACAAAAGACTTATACAATGATATCCATGTAACGAGCGTTAGGTTAGCGGATCCCAGACTCTAAAAGCCTTAGGTCGCTAGGCACAAAGTCCCCTAAGAACTTAATAACTCGAATACCAAAGAGCCCACTCTTGATCAATTATGCCAATTTTTTTTTTTTTTAATTTCTAAGCAAGTGCATTTCGCTCCATCTTGCTCAACCCTAGACTACTCACAACATACGCGAGCCGGCTACTAGCCATTTGACGCCTAGCCACAACTAGCAACAACTTCCATATTTTTTTCTCCAAAATTTTTCTTTTTCATGTCTTTCTCACTAAGAACCTATAATCGAATTCTAAGCATAATAAGTAGATTGACCTTGAAAACAACCAAATCATAACACAATCTAGCCCTTTCGCATTCTCTAAGACTTAGTGGACTTACAATTGTTTCTAGCATGCATATCAACCTACACAACTTAATATCACTTTAATGCTATCACTACCCTCACATCAATATCACAATTCAGTCGATAAATCATTGCAAAAGGGATCATGGTAAATGCATGAGCTACATGACATTCATAAAAAAAACTATATGGCATAAATTATGCAACTATATGAACTAAACTATCATGAATATGCAACTAAATGACACACACACATAAAATTCCTTAACTACCACCCCCAAACTAAAAATCTTCACTGTCCTCAGTGAAAGTAGTAGAAAGGAACACAGGGTATACCTACTCGGAGTCATCATCATCATCACCCTCAGTGGGTGGAGTATCAGGCGGCGGGTATGCAGAGTCCTCACCAAAAACTGGCCACTGGATATCAGCTCCAAGGCCTCAAAAAGCAGTCCCTAACGCAAAGGTGAATTCCTGAGCAAACCTGCTCTATGTCTCATACATGGCATCCATCCACCGTGAAAGCCTCCTATACTGGACATCAACCATCCCAGCACCCTCCTGAGCTCTCGAAGAACCAGCCTCATCACGCCCTGGCCTAGCCATAGTAGCACCTCGTGATGGACGCCCTCTTGGAAGACGATAACCCAGCCCATGCTCCTCAGGCTCACCACCGGTCCACTCCTGCATCCCATTCAGAGTGCCAGAATCAATCGGAGCGGCTGGCAACTGCAACTGCTCATGAGCCGGCCAGTTCACTCCCACTGCTCGGCATAGCTTCGTAACCGTAGATGCATAAGGGATGTTCATATGCTTTGCTCCCCTCAAAAACTTCAGAATTCCTTGGTAGATAAACTCACCAAGGTCCACATAGTACTCCTCATTCAGAATTCCCCACAACAGCTGTGCTCTCTCAACTGTGACCTCGTGTGCATGCGAAGAAGGCAAAATATTAGCACAAATAAATGCATTCCATGCACGGGCATACCTGTTCATGGCGATCGCCGGAAAGTGACGATACTCATTATTGCCTATACTGCGGGTCCAAACTGTGCCCGGTCGACAGAGAGTCGCACAAATCAAATCCAAGTCAAAATCCTCAACAGTCTTTTCATTCCAGTTCTCCTCCTCGGGCTTCCTCTCTCACTGTCCAATCACACGGCGAATCGCCGCAGGATGATAATCAACCGTCAGCCCACGGACCACAGAAAACCCATTCTTTTCAGCCTTCGCGTTTGCGTAGAACTCGCGAACAACGCTCATCGGTACTGCTTCGGGTGACTCACAAAAAGCTATCCATCCCTTCTCTGCAATCATGGGCAACAACTCACCATCCCTCCCCGATGGTAAAAACCCCCTCTCCTTCATAATCGGCTTACCCAACAGCCTAGTGTACTCCTCCTCCGCGGCTCTGTCAGTTAACTGAGGCCTTGCAGCAGTACCCCTCGATGAATCAGCAGTAGGAACTGTGCTGCTGCTGTCAATAGTGCGTGCTCTCTTGGGTGCCATTGATTCGTGAATAAAAGCGTGTAAGAACTGATATTTGATGTTTGTGAGAGGGTTTAAGTGTAGGAAGTTTTGTGGGAGATATGTAGGATAGGTGTATGTATATATAGGGTGTGGATTAGATTAGGGTTTGGGAATTAAGGGATAAAATGATGGGGTAGTGGGAATAAATCGTGGGTTTATGGGCTAAAACTGTTTTTGTGTTTGTTTTTGTTTGGTTTTTTTTTTCTGAACTGTAAAAAAAATTTCTGGTCCTCGACCCCTGCGCGGCCGCTTAGCATAGCTGCGCGGGCGCTCAGCTTGCTGCGCGGCCGCTCAGCTTAGCTGCGCGGGCGCGCAGGGGGTCACTGGAAATTTTTTTTTTAGCCCCTGTTTTCTGATTTTTTTGTGTTTTTGGATAGTTTATTAACTTCTAAGGGTTCCTGTAACAATAATTCATGGGTTGCCTCCCACGCAACGCTTCTTTTTCGTCATTAGCTTGACGTTTCGTACCCTGCTCAAGTAGTCAACAAAATGGCACTAACCACTTCTCGGTTTGCCATGTCCCCATAGTAGTGCTTCAACCGCTGACCGTTAACCTTGAATGCTTGGTCCGGATCATTCTCAAAAATTTCCACCGCTCCATGTGGAAACACAGTTTTGACAATAAAAGGTCCAGATCACCTTGATTTCAACTTCCCAGGAAAAAGTCGGAGCCGAGAGTTGAATAAGAGAACTTGTTGCCCTGGCACAAATAACTTTGGATGTAGCTTCCTATCGTGCCACCTCTTCACCTTTTCCTTATACATTTTGTTATTTTCGTACGCTTGAAGTCGAAATTCATCCAGTTCATTAAGCTGAAGCATTCTTTTCTTACCAGCTGCATCTAAATCCAGGTTCAACTTCTTCAATGCCCAGTAGGCCTTATGCTCAAGCTCCGCAGGTAGATGACATCCCTTACCGTACACCAACTGGAACGGTGACATCCCAAGTGGAGTTTTGTATGCTGTTCTGTAAGCCCAAACAGCTTCATTGAGCTTTAAAGACCAATCCTTCCTTGACGGACAAACAACCTTCTCTAGAATGCGCTTTATCTCTCTGTTAGACACTTCCGCTTGACCATTTGTTTGCGGATGATAGGCAGTAGCTACTCGATGATTCACATTATAACACTGCATCATAGAAGTGAACTTACGGTTACAAAAATGCGATCCTTCATCACTTATGATTACCCGAGGTGTTCCAAACCTTGTGAAAATTTGCTTATGAAGAAAATTTAGTACTGCCTTTGCATCATTTGTCGGTAAAGCTTTAACTTCGACCCATTTTGAGACATAATCGACTGCCAGCAAGATGTACTGATTATTGCAAGACGAGATAAAAGGCCCCATGAAATCGATTCCCCATACATCAAAGACCTCGACTTCAAGCATCACATTTAATGGCATTTCATCCTTCCTTGACAAATTTCCCACTCTTTGGCAACGATCACACCTTAAAACAAACTGATGAGCATCCTTGAACAAAGTAGGCCAGAAAAAACCTGCTTGCAGAATACGAGCTGCCGTCTTCTCACCTCCATAGTGTCCCCCATAAACCGTGGAATGGCAGTCTCGTAATATCCCCTCCGTCTCACAGAACGGGATACATCTCCTGATGATCTGGTCAGCTCCTTGTCTAAACAAATATGGTTCATCCCACATATACCACTTCACCTCATGCAGAAACTTCTTCTTTTGAGCGGATGTCAAATTAAGAGGCATTATATTGCTGACGAGATAGTTTACAATATCTGCAAACCATGGTTCTTCCTCCTGAATTGCAAACAACTGCTCATCCGGAAAAGATTCATTGATTAACGTCCTATCTTGTGAAGTAGAATCGGGATTCTCCAACCTAGAGAGATGGTCAGCTACTTGATTCTCAGTACCTTTTCTATCTTTGATCTCTAACTCAAATTCCTGAAGTAAAAGCACCCAACGAATGAGTCTCGGCTTCGAATCCTTCATAGAAACCAGATAGCGAATAGCTGCATGATCAGTGAATACTGTTACTTTCGTACCAAGCAGATAAGATCGAAATTTCTCAAAGCCAAAGACTATAGCCAAAAGCTCCTTCTCAGTAGTGGTGTAGTTCAATTGGGCACCATTTAAAGTCGTACTCGCATAGTAGACCACATGGAAGAGATTTTTCTTGCGCTGTCCCAGAACTGCACCTACCGCATAATCACTCGCATCACACATCATCTCAAATGGTTCTGTCCAATCTGGTGCTGTAATGACTGGTGCCGTGATCAAACTCTCCTTGAGAGTCTCGAATGCTGCCAAACATTCATCATCAAATTTGAAAGGCACATCTTTCTCAAGCAAATTGCACAACGGCTTAGATATCTTTGAAAAGTCCTTGATGAATCGCCGATAAAAACCCGCATGACCAAGAAAACTACGGATTCCTTTCACAGAATTAGGTGGGGGAAGATTTTCAATGACTCCCACCTTGGCCTTGTCCACCTCCAGACCCTTGCTAGAGACCTTATGCCCAAGGATAATGCCTTCACGCACCATAAAATGACATTTCTCCCAATTAAGCACCAAATTAGTTTCCACACATCTTTTGAGTACGGCGCGCAGATTATTCAAACATTCATCATATGAGTGTCCAAAGACGGAGAAGTCATCCATGAACACTTCGACGTTATTTCCAATCATGTCAGAGAATATAGCCATCATACATCTCTGAAAGGTGGCCGGTGCGCCACATAACCCAAACGAAACTCTGCGAAAAGCAAATGTGCCAAATGGACAAGTGAAGGTAGTCTTTTCCTGATCCTCTGGTGCAATACAAATCTGATTATACCCGGAATAACCATCCAGAAGACAAAAATACTCATGTCCCGCCAATCTGTCAAGCATCTGATCAATAAATGGAAGAGGGAAGTGATCCTTCCTTGTGGCTTTGTTCAATTTTCTATAATCCATGCATACTCTCCATCCTGTAATTGTTCGAGTAGGGATGAGCTCATTCTTTTCATTTGCGACCACAGTGATACCTCCCTTCTTAGGTACACATTGTACGGGGCTCACCCACGAGCTGTCAGAAATAGGATAAATGATGCCTGCATCTAGCCATTTCAGAATTTCTTTCTTCACCACCTCCTTCATGATGGGATTCAGTCTTCGCTGCTGTTCCACAGTTGGCTTACTACCTTCCTCTAGCAGAATTTTATGCATACAATATGAAGGACTTATCCCCTTGATGTCTGCTATGGTCCATCCTATAGCCGATTTGAATTCTCTCAAAATCCTTAAGAGCTTGTCTTCCTCACTACCTGAAAGGTCAGATGAAATAATAACAGGTAACGTAGATGAATCACCTAAAAAAGCATACCTCAAGTGTTCAGGTAATGGCTTGAGCTCCAAGGTAGGTGCTTCCTCTATTGATGGTTTGAGCTTCCCTTCAGCGTTCTTGAGGTCAGAAGTACCAAGAGATTCAAATGGTATGTCCAGCTTTTGCTTCCAGGGAGAAGCGTTCAGATATTGTAATTGCTCGTTGCTATCTTCATCATCGCTGTCAAAATCCCCCACTAAGGCCTTTTCCAATGCATCAGACATTAGCATGTGATCGAGTTCTGAAGTAACCGCAGAATCAATCACATCCACTTTTAAGCACTCCTCATCTTCTATAGGGAATTTCATTGCCTTGAATACGTTGAAGGTCACATCCTGATCTTGGACCCGCATAGTAAGTTCACCTTTTTGCACATCTATCAAGGTACGGCCAGTAGCCAAGAAAGGCCTCCCCAAGATTATGGGAATCTTCTTATCTTCCTCAAAATCCAGAATAACAAAATCTGCTGGAAAGAAGAGCTTATCCACTTTGACGAGCACATCCTCAACTATGCCCCTTGGGTAAGTAATGGAACGGTCAGCCAATTGTAGTGACATGTACGTGGGTTTTGGATCAGGTAGATCCAGTTTTTTAAAGATCGACAACGGCATCAGATTAATGCTTGCTCCCAAATCACAAAGGCACTTGTCAAACGTCAGATTGCCAATTGTGCAAGGAATGGTGAAGCTTCCTGGATCTTTCAGTTTTGGTGGTAACTTTTGTTGCAGAACAGCGCTGCATTCTTCCGTGAGAGCAACGGTTTCAAGGTCATCCAGTTTCACCTTTCTTGAAAGAATAGTCTTCATAAACTTCGCATAACTAGGCATTTGTTCCAGAGCCTCAGCGAAAGGTATATTGATGTGAAGTTTCTTGAACACCTCCAGAAACTTCCCGAACTGTCTATCCAGCTTTTGTTGCTGCAATCTCTTAGGAAAAGGTGGTGGAGGATAAAGCTGTTTCTCCCCTGTATTAGCCTCAGGCAGAGTGTGTTCAACAGTAGTCTTCCTTGGTTCCGCCGCTTTCTCCTTTTGCTTAGATTCTTCACCTCTAATTTCAGCTTCTACTTCTTTTGCCTTTTTAGCATCAGCTACTTTTCCAGACCTTAAGGTAATAGCCTTGACTTACTCTTTAGCTTCCTTCCTTCCTGGTACTTCCGTGTCACTGGGAAGAGTGCCAGGTTGACGATTGAGCACTGCATTGGTTAATTGACCAATTTGATTTTCCAAGGTCTTGATAGAAATCGCCTGACTCTTGCACAACAGCTTAAGTTCCTCAAAATCAGCACTAGTAGGTGCAGCTACACTTCCCTGTTGAGGATATGATTGCCTTGTAGCATACTGCTGTGGTTGCTGGAATCCAGGTGGGTTAAACTGTTTACTCACTCCTTGATGATATGGTGGCTGAATAGCATTCTGATTATTCCCCCAGCTGAAATTTGGATGATTTCTGTTGTTAGGATGATAGGTCGCTGGCACAGGCTGCTGTTGTCGCTGATAATTATTCACATACTGAACAGATTCGTTTACAAGAGAACACTGATCCGTAGCATGAGAACCTGCACAAAGCTCACAAACCATAGCTATTTGATTAACTCCATACGTAGCCAGAGAATCAATCTTCATTGATAGCGCTTGGAGCTGGGCTGCAATAGCGGTGGCTGCATCAACTTCCAGAATACCTGCTACCTTGCCTGACGTCATCCTCTGAGTTGGGTTTTGATGCTCATTTGCAGCCATCGTCTCGATAAGATTATACGCCTCAGTATAGCTTTTAGCCCATAAGGCGCCTCCAGCTGCTGCATCGAGCATGGGCCGAGATTGGGCCCCCAAACCATTATAGAAACCAGTGATCACCATCCAATCTGGAATTCCATGATGTGGACATTTTCTCAACATTTCCTTGTAGCGTTCCCAAGCCTCGCACATAGATTCTGTAGGTTACTGCGCAAACTGAGTAAGAGCACTCCTCATAGCAGCAGTCTTTGCCATCGGATAAAACTTCACCAGAAACTTTTGCGCAAGATCTTGCCACGTAGTGATGGACCCAGCTGGTTCAGAATGTAACCAGTCTTTAGCCTTGTCCCTTAGTGAGAATGGGAAAAGCCTCAACTTGATAGCCTCATCAGTCATGCCATTATACTTAAAAGTGTTGCAGATCTCGACAAAATTCCTTATGTGCATGTTGGGGTCTTCAGTTGCTGCTCCTCCAAAAGAAACATAATTCTGCACCATCTGAATAGTGCCCGGCTTGATTTCAAAGGTGTTAGCTTGAATAGCCGGATGAAGGATGATTGACTGAATGTCATCAATTTTAGGCTGAGAAAAATCCATAAGAGCTGGATCAGCTTGAACAATACGATCTCCCATGTTTATTGGTTCTTTCTGCTCAGTTCCTGAATCCGAATCCTCAAAATCTAACTTCTTCGGAATATCAAGAACTTCGTCTGTCTCCTCAGCTGTATCTAAAGTCCTCTTGCGAGCACGAGAACGAGTTTGCATAAACGCTTGCTAAAGTACCTGAAACACAACCAGAAAAATTAAGTAACTACTACGTCCTAATCACTGAGTCCTAATGACCAATGATGGTAAGTACATAAACTAAACAAATACGCCGAGTCCCCGGCAGCGGCGCCAAAAACTTGTTAGGGCGGAAACACGCGCTAATATTCACGCAAGTATACGCGTTCGCAAGTAATATAGAATATTTTCTAGTTCGTTCCCTCAGAGACTCAGACTAAATTATTGTCTAATTAAACTCACTCACCAATGTATGATTACTTCTCAATGTTAAGATAATAACACTTAAAATTGTTGATTAAATATTAACTATAATTAACTACTTAATTAACCACTTAACTAACACTTCAATTTATCAATAATAAAACACTCATGAGATAACAACTTCATTATTACTTCCTTCTATAGCCATTGTTATTACCTTTAGCATGTGACAGTGATGATATTAATCGAATAACACGAAACTGATAAAAGCCAACTTTCATTGTACTAATACCATTCTACCAAGCATCCACAATTAAGATAGAAGTCGAATAGTCATCAATTATGTTGAGTTCCTATATGTCTACAGAAATTGACAACACAACGATTTAAGCACAAGTTATTCCTTTTTGATTATATAGGGCAAATAAAACTGTTAGAGTTACCCACTAATCATGCACAACGTACATGAACCTATGCTAGCATGGCAAGTTCTAAATCTCAAGATCCACCGTCGCTTCACAAGAGATTAACACCCTATCTTATATGTTCGCGACGCACATAAGACGAATACGCACAACCAATACTAGATATCAAGCAATCATCACACACTAAAGTATTAAACAATTAACTAAAGAATTCCATAATAAATCCGTTGCAACCCCATAATCACGATTAGCCCATAATAGAACTTATCGCCATCATGGGTTCATACGAAATCATGATAACAAACACAAGAAAATAATAACTAAACTAATTATATTAAAACAGAGTACGTCACAAGAGTAAATAAGTCAAAGCAAGAAAACTAGCATCCAACGTTACAACGAAACAAGAATCACAAGAAAATATGCTTCCTCTTCGTTGCGGTGTGCTAAATCGGTCTTCTTCCTTATCTCCTTCGCTTCTTGCGTAAAACACAATCTTCTTCTTCTTAATCCTCTCTGTGAAAACGTCTCAAATCTACTTATATAATAGTCCCATAAAACTCAGATTACATAGAAGTTGGAAGCCAAACAGAAGTAGAAGTCTAAAATAATTCAGCAAAATTCCCGACCCTGCGCGGCCGCTCAGCATAGCTGCGCGGGCGCGCAGGCCTCCACTGGAAAAAATCCAAGTTTGCTCCGTTTCTTTGCCGTAATCTGCCCGTTCCTTTCCTCTCGCAACGGTGAACACATGTCAAGGCTTATTCTTGATGATTCCTCCCCCGAAATGCAACTAATACCCTGAAATGCATAAACACTAGAAAAACGCATCAAATACACAAAATACTTGATTTCAAGACACCAATTTAAGCCATTTTAAGACGTTCTAAGTGGTATAAAATGCCACTTATCAAGGAGGTGAGTTTATAACTTGGGAGAGATTCACAGAGTTGTTCCTGGAGAAGTATTTCCCGAGGTATATGAAGAATCAAATGGAGATTAAGTTCTTGAATCTGACCCAGGGTGATCTTACTATGGCTTAGTACGAGGCTAAGTTTACTGAGTTAGCAAGGTTCGTGCCAGACCAGGTTGATACGGATGAAAAGAAAGCCTGAAGATTTGAACAGGGATTGAAGTTTTGGATTCAGAACAGAGTGGCCATATTTGAGTTGACTTCATATGTGGCAGTGGTTCAGAAAGCAATGGTGATCGAAAGTAGGAGTGACATGTCTCAGAAAGGAAAGGATGTGAAGAAAAGGAAAATAGAAACCTCAGAGGGAGGTCAGCAGTCAAGTAATTTTCAGGGCCGTTTCAACAAAAGACCAGGATTTCAGGGTAATAGGAATGTGGGATTCAAGAGACCACAATCAGGAAATGGAGGACAAGGCAACCGTTTTCATAATTCAATTCAGCAGAGGTCCAATCATCCACCAATGCCAGATTGCAAGTTTTGTGGCAGGAAACACTCTGGGATTTGCAAAGCTAATTCTGTGTGCTACAAGTGCAATATGAAGGGACATAATGCACATGAGTGCCGCAATCAGATGCAAGAAGTTACATGTTTCCGATGTGGGAAGACAGGACATTATGCCAACAACTGCAAAGAGCAAGCACAAAGTGTAAATGTTCCAAGGATTGCAGGACCATCATCTCAAGGTGTGCCAAGGATTGAAGGAGCACCAGTCAAGAACCAGCCAAAAGCCAGAACATTCAATATGACTATGCAGGATGCTGTTCAGAGTTCTGACGTGGTTGCAGGTACGCTTCCAGTCAACTCCGTAGATGCTAAAGTTTTATTTGATTCTGGAGCTACAAGATCATTTATTTCTCAAGATTTTGTCGATAAACTGCATTGTGAAGTTAAGTTGTTAGAACAAGCATTAATGATAGAGCTAGCTAATAAGAATCAAGTTTTCGTCAATCGAGTGTGCCCGAGGTGTGATATTGAGGTAGAAGGACATCATTTCTATGCCAACTTGATACCTTTTAAGTTGGGAGAATTTGATGTTATTTTAGGAATGGATTGGTTGTCAGAAAATAAAGCCCAGATTGATTGTAAGAATAGGAAAGTAAGACTTCAAACTTTGGATAGTAAGAAGAAAGTGATATTTCAGGGGAATAAGCAAGAGAAGAAGTTCTTAACGATCGCTCAAGTAAAGAAGTTATTGCGTCAGAATTGTGAGGCGTATTTGGCCCATGTGCTAGACACCAGCAAAGAAGTTCCAGCACTAGAAGCGATTCCAGTTTTCAACGAATTTTCAGATGTCTTTCCAGACGATCTACCAGGATTACCTCCCGATAGAGAAATTGAGTTTGCGATTAATCTAGCACCCGGAACAGAACCAGTTTCTAAAGCTCCGTACCGAATGGCACCAGTGGAGATGAAAGAATTGGCAACTCAGCTACAAGATCTTTTAGAGAAAGGAGTTATAAGACCCAGTGTATCCCCATGGGGCGCACCAATACTATTTGTCAAGAAGAAGGACGGAAGTATGCGGTTGTGTATCGACTATCGAGAACTAAATAAGCTGACCATTAAAAATAAGTACCCATTACCGAGGATCGATGATTTGTTTGACCAATTGCGAGGCGCTGTATGGTTTTCTAAAATAGATTTAAGATCCGGATATCATCAACTGAAGATCAAGCCTGAAGACATTCCGAAGACCGCATTCAGAACTAGATATGGGCATTATGAGTTTCTAGTGATGGCATTTGGATTAACCAACGCACCAGCAGCTTTCATGGATCTGATGAATCGAGTATTCAAGAAATATTTGAATAAATTCATGATCGTGTTCATAGACGACATCTTGATCTATTCTAAAATAGAAGAGAAGCATGCAAAACATTTGGGGATAGTTCTGGAAATACTGCGACAGGAGAAATTGTACGCAAAGTTTTCCAAGTGTGAATTTTGGTTAAAAGAAGTACGATTTATTGGGCACGTGATTAGCAATAAAGGAGTGGAAGTGGATCCGGCAAATATTGAAGCCATAATCAACTGGGAGAGGCCAAAGACACCAACAGAAGTGCGAAGTTTTATGGGACTGGCAGGTTACTATAGGAGATTTGTGCAAGATTTTGCAAAGGTAGCTACGCCATTGACAAAGCTCACCAGGAAGAACCAGAAATTTGAATGGGATAAGAAGTGTGAGGAGAGTTTCCAAGAATTAAAGAATAGATTAGTATCTTCTCCAGTGGTAGTCTTGCCAGATGATCAAGGAAATTTTGTAATTTATAGTGACGCATCGTACAAAGGACTGAGATGTGTTTTGATGCAGCATGACAAGGTGATAGCCTACGCTTCAAGACAGTTGAAACCACATGAAGAAAAGTATCCAACGCATGATCTAGAATTGGCAGCTATAGTGTTTGCATTGAAGATTTGGAGGCATTATCTTTATGGGGAAAAGTGCGAGATCTACACGGACCACAAGAGTTTAAAATATATCTTCACCCAGAAGGAATTGAACATGAGGCAGAGAAGATGGCTAGAATTGATCAAGGACTACGACTGTACTATCAACTATCATCCAGGCAAAGCAAATGTGGTGGCCGACGCTCTAAGCAGAAAAGAAAGGTTAAACATGATAACTTCATCCGAGGAATTAATCAGGGAATTTGAGAAGCTGGAAATAGAGGTTAGTATTCCAAGTATGTCTACAGAGGTATTGTGTGCAATGTCTTTTCAACCAGAATTATTAGAGAAGATAAGAAGATGTCAAGAAGAAGTAATGAGCCATGAACAAGACAGTTTAACAGGAGAAGAAATAGAGAGTCAAAAGGATGATAAAGGGATATTAAGATTTTCTTCCAGAATATGGATACCCAACATAGCCAAGCTGAAAGATGAAATTCTTCGAGACGCTCACAACTCCAGATACTTAATTTATCCCGGAAGTACGAAGATGTATAGAGATTTAAGAGAAAACTTTTGGTGGCCAAGCATGAAGAAAGAAATTGTAGAATGGGTAAGTAAGTGTTACACTTGCCAGCGAGTCAAAGCAGAACATCAAAGGCCCAGTGGACTGATACAACCATTGGACATTCCAGAATGGAAGTGGGAGCATATCGCGATGGATTTCGTAGTTGGATTACCGAGGACCAGGGCGAATCATGATGTTATTTGGGTTATTATCGACAGATTGACGAAGTCAGCACATTTTCTTCCTATCAATGAAAGATTCTCAATGGATAAATTGGTTCGGTTATATCTTAAGGAAATTGTGACCCGACATGGAGTTCCAGTATCCATAGTTTCAGACAGAGATCCTCGATTTAACTCAAGATTTTGGAGAAGTTTTCAAGATTGTCTCGGAACGAAGCTGAACATGAGTACCGCGTATCATCCGCAGACGGACGGTCAAAGTGAAAGGACGATTTAGACTATTGAAGATATGCTGAGGGTATGTCCACTAGATTTTGAAGGGAATTGGGACGAGCATTTGCCATTAGTTGAATTCTCCTACAACAACAGCTATCATGCCAGCATTGGGATGCCGCCTTACGAAGCCTTATACGGGAGAAGATGTAGATCTCCAATATGTTGGGAAGAAGTTGGTGAGAGAAAGATTTTGGGTCCAGAATTGATCCAGCAGACAAAGGAGAAAATAGAACTCATTCGGAAAAGATTAACAGCAGCTCAAGATCGTCAACGTAAATATGCTGATCCTGTCAGAAAGGATATGGAATTTGAAGTTGGTGAAGTAGTGCTATTAAAAGTTTCTCCTTGGAAAGGTCTATCAAGATTTGGGAAGAAAGGAAAACTGAGTTCGCGTTATGTAGGTCCTTTTGAGATTTTGAAGCGTGTGGGAAAGGTTGCTTATGAATTAGCGATACCCCCTCACATGCAGCATATTCACAACGTGTTCCACATGTCAATGTTGAAGCGTTATTTGCCTGATTCGAACCATGTGATAGAATATGAGCCAATCGAGATTCAGCAAGATTTGTCTTTTGTAGAGCAACCAGTGCAGATTTCAGATAAGAAAGAAAGAGTACTTAGGAATAAGTCTGTATCTTCAGTACGAGTCTTGTGGAGGAATCCCAAGGTTGAAGAGTCGACTTGGGAGTTGGAAAGCGAAATGCAATCCGAGTATCCTCATTTGTTTTCCTAGGCTGATTCTGAGGACATAATCCTGTTAAGGGGGGAAGGATGTAATATCCGGGAAAATTATGTGAATATTATATGTTAAATAAATAAATATTATGTGTTTTATAAATTTAAAGTAATTGTTGCTATGATATGAGATGTTATAACTGTTATGTGTGTTTTTGTGCGGGCCAGAAATTTTTTTCGATTGATTAAAAATATGTTTAAATTGTAATTATAAGAACTTATTTGCAATCGGGACGCGTATTATTAGCATCTTTATTAAGATACCTGTTTTATTTGATTTTATGTGCGATTGAATGTATTTCACGTGTTTTCGGGATTTTCTGGTAATTTAGGGATCGTTTTTGTTTTTCAAAAAATCAACGGACCGGGACCCCACCGGGACGACAAACCCCACAAAATCGATGTTTTTATTTTTATAAAATTATTCGTACTTCAAATACCCTTTATTTTTGTATTTTTGAATTATTCACAATTTTTGGGAATTTTGACATTAATTTTGTATTTTATTGTTTTTAAAATTATTCCCTGTAATTATTATTTTGGGGTCTTATTATTATAATTAAAGGATAAAAACACCCTTAAATAATTTTGGGGATATAATTTGTTGTACGTATAAATAGCTGATTACTGATTTATCTATTTATTTTTATTTTATTAAAAATTCAGAAAAAAAATAAATAGGAAAATCAGAATTGGGGATTTAGGGTTCTAGGGTTCATTCTTGAGCCAATTCGATCGATTGATTCCTCTGGAAGCATCCGTTTACAACGATTTCAATCCCAAATCAAAGCCGAAAGCACAGCCGTTATTTCGATACAAATATCACGAACTGAGGTTCAGTTTTTCGAAAAAAACGTTGTTCTTCGTTTTGTTCGATTTAGGTCTTTACTATCTGTTGATTTTCGATTGATTTTGATGCTTGAATTAGTTTCCTGGGATGATTCTGAACTTATTCGTATATAAAAACGTAGCAAACGATCACTTAATTAGGTAGTACAAATTCGTTTTAAGGATCAAATTTTTGATTGAATTCTCTGCTTTTCTTGTTGATGATTTGATGATTGTGAATACACGAATGACTTCCTGAGATTGTAGGCTTCGTTTTTAGCTATAGGAGGTCGGATTTGGTTGATGTTGGGCAGCTCGTCGGAAAACCGGCGAGTTCGCCGGTGTTTGAGCGTTAATCGACCGGACCTGTGTGTTTTCCAGGCGATTTCATGTCGTTTCGACTGGTAAACAAACCCAGTAAGTGTTGTAGTGCTAAATGGTTGATGCTGGATTCGATGGGACTGTGTTGGACTGGAAAAGGGCCACGCCGGAAAATTTCCCGGCGACCGGAATCTGGAAATTCCAGAAACCGGCGGGAATTTTCCGGCCACATTCATACAGACCCGTTAGGGTTCTTGCAGGACCCGGAAACCCAATACCCTTGACCCGGTTTTGATTTTTATTCCCCAAACCCCAGCCCTAAAAACTTGTTTGTGGGATTTTCTGTTTTATTTATTTTAAAAATTCATTTTCTATTTTTGAAAATCATTTATTTAATTTCAAAAACCATTTAATAATTATTTTAAAATTCTAAAAATTATGTATTTAATTATTTTAAATTCTAAAAATTATTTTCTTTAATTATTTTCAAAAATACCATTTGATTTAATTATTTATAATTCATTTTAGTTAATTATTTATGAATTTAATTAATTGATTAAAAATTAATTAATCAATTAATTTTATTTATAAATAGTTAAATAAATGTAAATTATTTATAATTAATTCAAATAATTCCTAAAAATTATTTTTTTAGGTTTTAAAAATTATATTTTGGTATTTAAAAATCAATTAATATTATTATTAATTGATTTAAATCTATTTATTCTTTATTTTATTCATAATAATTAAACCGTTCGTCCGTTTAATACGAAACGAACGCGTACAGACTTAGAAAAATATTGCGCTTCCAATAAAAATACTTTTGAGACCTAATTTCTTTTGTATTGCAATGTCATTTGATTTGTGAATCAGTTTGAGTCGGTATTTGATTGGTAAATGCTAATATTGATATGATTTTCATTTTAAACGCCCTAGGACCTATCTTTTAATGAATAGACTTATGTGTTACATGAAATACGTAATTATGTGTTATACGAATACCATGATTACGTGTTACGTGATATACATGCTATCTGTTACAGTTTTAAAATATCATGCTAGTTATAAACGATCGGGTAGATGTTAAGACGTATAGTTACGTCGATTGAGTTTGGTCTATCAATTAAGATAGTTCTTTTCTTTATAGAATCGAGTAGCAAGGAGTGCAGTCAAGTGTTAGACGGAGATAGTAGCCAGCATCTATAAGCAGAGTTATAGTAAGAGGTTATCGAGCATACCAGGCAAGTACCCTAACTTCACTTATCGTTCAAGTGATGTTCATTTCGAACTATATTATGCAAGTATTCTCCCCTATTCTAAATTCAGAATAGCTTATTGTTTTATATATTTAAATATAAGAACTGGTTATAAATACTTTGATAGCATATTGAATATCAATATTCCTATATTTATTGACATTCTCGTATTCTAGCAATCATTCTACTAGAACCAACCTTTTGATTCGATAGATAGTGAATAACTATACTATCCAGATATACTCTATACAGTGAGACTTTGAATTGAGATTAGCGAATAACTAATTGTTCTATTTATTTCGCCATCAGTTGTTGAGATAACTCCGGACCATGTGACATGGGGAGTTGAATAGATAAGGATGTCATTGATTCGACTCCTTTAATCAAAAATTGTTTCGTGAATTGATTCTTGGTTAGCATAAGGGGCCGAGGCACCGGTCCAGTGTGAGTTATTATACGAAAGTGTAATATCTTGCTAGGCGAATATATGCCTTCTTCATGGATATCCAATAGGTACGGTATGGCTGCGAGATATCGATACCTATATTTACGGTATGGCTGCGGGATACCGGTGTTGTTTCATGACTGATCATCAGGAACAGCATAGTGCATAATTGTGTTTTATTAAACTGTCGCTTAAACTTTAAAGTCTATATCAGGTTCTGATTTTACTCAGATATTGTTATTGTTGTTTATTTACAAACTTTATACCGCTTGCTGAGCATTTCTTTCGCTTATACTTGTTTATTATTCTAATATTTCAGCTAAGCCAGAGCAGGCTTGAGTCCCAAGTTTGATCAGAAGTCGAGTGCTTGTAACTAGTTTGGTGTGTTTTCCAGGTAGACAGTTTGGGACGCTTGAATAGTATAAAGGTTTGTAATAAAATTTGAATAAGTTGTAAAACTAATTAGACTTATGGTTTGTAATAACAGTTGGTTTGTATTAGTGCCTGTTCCATACTATAACCTGTGATCGATCCAGTTGCATGCAAGGGATCATATTTATTATATTATTCCGCTGTGATTATTTCATTTTGGTTTATTGGCTAGTGACCCCCAAATCTAGACCCCAGGTTTGGAGGCCGTCACAACAGAGATTCTCAGAAAAACGTTGAGACAAGGTTAGATCTATGAGATCACCATGCATCAATTTTTTAATACAGTTATAAACTGGAACTCTTTGTATATTATACATGTTAGAGGATTTCAAAGATTTTGAGAAGTATATATGTATATATATACTGAATATTTTGCGACTTCGTTGCACTAAGATATCAAACATGGTTCATTTCTTCTTGACGAAGACTTTCATGAGTACTATGAGAATGCTCATATATTATTAATTATGATACATATTATTTCGGTGGGCTTGTTGCTCACCCTTGCTTTCTTCTTCTTCTTTCATCACACAACAACAGATATACAAGATGAACAGGACCAAGCTCGCAATTCGCGAACGGATAGGAAATGTTCCGCAGTATTCTGTAGGCGTTGATGCCGTCGTAGCTGAGGTAGGAACTACCAATAGGCTAGGCTTTCAACTTTTGGTGTGCCAGACTTATGTATATTTATGAATTGTAATAATGGCAAAGAAATGTAAATTTATTCAGAAACCCTTTTAAGGTGTAATGACTTATAATTATGGAATAAAATGACTTGTGTTATTTTTATATTCATCTCTGAGACTATAACTTGGGGTGTATGTGTATATTGTGGGGTCACTGTACGCAGTAGTTGTCACACCCCCAACTTAAATAGCAAAATAATTATAGCTATTACATCATTTTAATGAGTATTACACAACCAAAATCCAAGATCTTACAGTTTAGGGTTTGGAACAGCCCAACACTACCAACTATTACATCTGATTACAAATACCGAGTCCTCACACAACTATTATTACTTATTCTACCTGAGCTCGAACATAAGCATCAGCATCACAGGTTTTACGGGCAGTCTGCTTGAATCTAACCATGGCTGCTAGCTGTAATATCAGGATAAAGCAAGAAGTGAGCCAAAAGCTCAACAAGTGCTAACAATACAACGCAAAGCATAAATCGAGATATACCTTTAGGAATGACAATGGAATGACATAATCAATGATAATCGAGAGATAAAACTTATGTGAATTGGCATCATTTTGCTTGCATCAAAACAAATTTTAAAACCATTCTTAATCAAAATCATTTTATGACGCTACGGATTACAGCCGGTGATCAGCCGCGAAGTAATCCCGAACCTCGCTGGGTTCTAAAACATTATTGGGAATCCCTAGGCAACTTTTAAGCCTAATATAAGTGTAGAAAGGACTCGCGTCTCAGTCCAGATCCACCATTCAAGAAAACATTTGTCCCCCTTTGGGACTGAAAAATCCACCTTTTATTCATTTTGAAAACTGATGCCGATTTATGACAAAATCTCTTTTGACTGAAATCATTTTTATCAGGGGATTATAGATCAACTTGAAACACTGGAAATATGACACTAAATCTCAGGGCCATGATCCACTAGACTTTACTATATTAGGGTAATCGAGAGATTTCCATAAACAAGAATTTTGACAAGGAAATTAAGCAAGGCTATTGGATAATATGAAAGAGTAATGCCAAACTAGGCTTAAAGCAACGGTTATAGACAAGGTATAGGTATTAGAACATCAAGAAGATAAGCATCACTGGTTCCAATAGGATAGAGGTGTTAAAATATAAAGAAAGTGATCATCAGCTCAAGATATAACAGGGTATCAAGCTTTTAGGGTAAGGATAGGGTTATCAAACAATCATGAATGAATTTAAGAAATGATTGGCTTTTAGGTATCAAGATAAAGTTTCTATCGAGGTTATTTCAAGAGTTGAATCAAAGCGTCAGGGTGCAACATCAAGATTTCTCAGGGATCAATAGCATGATAATCAAAAGGATCAATAAGGTATTATAACACATCTCTATTTTATCATGGCATTAAACTATCATGAAAGACTTTTGAACTACTTGCAATACGTACTCGAGGGTTCATGGCATCTCTATGTAACTCAAAGATAAACAAAAGATACTCTTGATTTAAATATATCAAAATGACTCAGGATAATTGCATCGATATATATATGAACTGTTTACAGTAAATGCGAAGGTCAAGTTGAATCACTTGCCTTGAGATAGACTGGTCTGGTCTGACTGGTAGGAGCAACAACTGGAGCTTCACTCGACTTTTATGGCAAGTTTTCCCTCGTCTCGAGATCCTACATAAATAATAATAATCCTCATTATAATATATTCTTTCCATCTTAACCTATTTACAACCCGAAATTAAACATGGATGGCACTTAGGCCTATACACACTTAATTCATATCCACCATTTATATTTTCAAATGTACACACGTAGCCACATAATCACATATCATATATTAATACCAAATAACATCACATACACCATAATGCCACACTAGGCTCGGATGATCTCGACTCACCACTTAAGTTACTTGGTCGCTAACTAAACGAAGTCTTCGAATTTGGGCTTCCTAACTCAATGTGCCTTTCCTAAATTATCCAAAACCTATTGACCCTCACTTGTGCCTTTTGTTCTACTGACCTTATACTATCTTACAACTATGGTGGTCGACCTAATACTCACTTCTAAGTGTTCTAAAACTATGTGATAAGTGAAAGTGCTCACTGGTGCAAATTTCAGAATGGTAACTAAGGTTACTTGAGTGCATTAGACACTCTTAAACTACAAGTTTTTCTTCAAAATTTTTACACAAGACTCTCCTGACCTAAGGGCATCTCACAAGCTTGATGTGGCTCAAAGGCCTGGCTTGGGCCTTCTTGGGCCTAAGCTAAAAGTCCAAGGTACCCCTGTTTTTCTGGGCAGAAAATGCCCTGACTTGAATTAACTTGTGACACATGGTTCTAGCTCATATCTTATGAACTATGGTTGAAAAAAACTTCTCTGACATACCCTCTAACTAAGGCCCAATTGGGCCTAATCAGGGCCTACCCATGACATGGCCAAATCTCCCTATTTCTAAGTTGCAACAAAACTGTCCCCTGCTGGACAGATTTTGTTATTCTACTTGTGCACCTAACCAAATGACATGCAAACCTCCAACCAACTCCTAAAACCTATTATATACTCCCCATACTAACTTCTGGTGGCTTGGGCCTCAAAGTGCACATCAATGACATGGTCAAAACTCACTGTAAACCTCAGGGTACTAAACTGATTTTTCTGCAGAAACTATAACTCTCATTTTCCAAGGTTTTGACTTGACAAACCCAATTATCAACAACTAAATACTTAAACCAAGACTTATACTTGGTATTCTACTGAACTAACTCCCTTTTTCTCAAAATACCCTTGGTGAGATCATCCTTACCTATGGTGCAACTATGGCAAAATAAAAGAGACTACTCTTTACAAATCACAAACCTTTATGCTCTTGAAGCAACAAGATATATATATATTTTTTTTTTTATAAAAGATAACCACGAATTATTACCATGCAATAAGAAGTATAAATTATTAATACATTATTCCTACTGAAATTAAGGCTCACTAACAACCATGAATCTAAATGATCAAAACTTCCAAAAATCAAAAGTGATTTGTATGCATGCATGCTTTCGGATCTTTCAAGCCAAATCAACATGATTTCCAAATAAATTTTTATCATAATTCAACATGCAAGCCTAGCATGGATTACAACTAAATGATCAACTAGCATGCAAAAGGATTTTATCAAGACTTTACTACAAAATTCATGTTATCATCACAAAATACACAAAAATGTTAACAAGGCAACAAAACACCATCCATTCGGCTCCTATCAAGTCATGGCCGAATGGATTAGGGTAAAAACAGCATTCGCATAAGTGTAACACTCTTATGTCTAGCCATTCTTGACCCTATGATACTATAACTCATGGTGAAAGCCTTAGATTCACAAGAATCAAGGAGGTTCACTTTGAGTTTAACAAAAACATCACCATGCAAGGTCAAAACATAGGTTATTCACTCTAAACTTTTGAAATATATAAGAATAACATATAGGGAGTAAAATTACTTGAATATAAGATGATTGTTTGGGTGAAAGAATGAAGAAATGAAGGGGATGGAGGGCCTCGGCTATGGGATGGCCGAGAGGGAGGGTTGAGCCGAGAGGGAGGGAGGAGAAAAGGGGAGGGTGGAGTGAAAATGGAGTGATCATCACTTTAGTTTTGTTTTTATGTCTTTGACTTGGTTAAATGTGAGTGGATTTAGGAAATGACAAGAGTAACCCTCTAGCTAAAGTTAGGCAAATTTGCATGCAAGGTCAAGGAGGTAATTTGGCTAGCAAAATGTGAGTTAGTGGGGTGGAGAATGTCTTCTTTGCCCTTTGGTTAAATAGAAGAGAGTTTGCATGCAAGGTTATTCATGTAATTTAATAATTATGACAACTAAAATTTATAATAATTTATTTTTATAAAATAAAATACAAGTTCAAAAATTATAAAATTTCTACCATAAATTAACTTGTATTTTTAGAGACTTTATAAAATCATTTTCACAATTTGTGTACAAAATGTCTTTTAAAAGAAAATTTTTCCAAAGCTTAGAATATTCCTTATAAATCAAAAATAAAGAAATTAAATAAATTCTTTCTTTGAAAAAAATCATATACTACCCAAAGCAAATTTAAAATGCAGAAATTTTCACTCACACAAACGTACAAGCATTGAATATATTTTTATTTAACTTAATATTATTCACAAATAATATTACATAAAATGCCGGTCATAACATCCTCTCCCCCTTAAGGGATTCTGTCCCCAGAATCTAAGAGAACAGATGGGGATACCGGGAACGCATATCAGACTCTAACTCCCAAGTCGACTCTTCGACCTTAGGGTTCCTCCAAAGTACTTTCACTAACTTTACTGATTTATTTCTAAGACTCTTTACTTGCCAGTCGAGTATTTTAACCGGTTGCTCCACAAATGACAGGTCTGCCTGAATTTCTACAGGTTCATATTCTATCACATGGCTAGCGTCAGGATTGTACTTCTTAAGCAACGTCACATGGAACACATTATGCACATGCTGATACTGAGGTGGTAAGGCCAACTCGTAGGCCACCTTTCCTACTTGACTCAAAATCTCAAAAGGACCTACGTATCTAGGTGCTAACTTTCCTTTCTTGCCAAATCTTATCAACCCTTTCCTAGGTGACACTTTTAGCAACACAGCTTCGCCAATTTGGAATTGAACATCCTTACGCGCTGGATCCGCATACTTCCTCTGTCTATCTTGAGCAGCAAGCAACCTTTTCTGTATTAACTTGACTGAGTCATGCAACTGTTGTACCAATTCTGAGCCGAGAATTCTTCCTTCTCCTACTTCATCCCAACTTGTTGGTGATCTACATTTTCGCCCGTACAAAGCTTCATATGGTGGCATGCCGATACTGGAATGATAGCTGTTGTTATATGAAAATTCAATCAATGGCAGGTGGTCGTCCCAACTTCCAGCAAAATCGATTGCACAGCTGCGCAATATGTCTTCAATTGTTTGAATTGTTCTTTCACTCTGGCCATCAGTCTGCGGGTGATACGCCGTGCTCATATTCAACTTCGTGCCAAGACATTCCTGGAATTGCTTCCAGAATCTTGAGTTAAATCGGGGATCTCTGTCTGAAACTATTGATACAGGTACTCCATGCCTTAATACGATTTCGTGCACATACAGATGAACCAACTTGTCCAGTGACGACTTCTCATTTATTGGAAGGAAATGCGCCGACTTCGTAAGACGATCAATTATAACCCATATTGCGTCATGTCCGGACTTTGTTCGCGGTAGTCCTACTATAAAGTCCATAGCGATATTTTCCCATTTCCATTCTGGAATTTTCAGGGGCTGAATTAATCCGCTTGGTCGTTGATGTTCTGCCTTTACTTTCTGACAGGTATAGCACTTCGCAACCCATTCTGCCACGTCTCTTTTCATATTTGGCCACCAAAAGTTCTTCTTTAAGTCTTGATACATCTTGGTGCTTCCCGGGTGGATTGAAAATTTCGAATGGTGGGCTTCATGGAGGATCTCATTCTTTAATTCAGATACATGGGGAATCCATATTCTGGATGAAAACCTTAGTATTCCTTGCTCATCCCTTTTAGTATTAATCTCTTCTCCAGATAACTGATTTTTCTCTTTTTCCATTACTTCCTCTTGATACTTCTTTATCTTTTCCAGTAGTGTTGGCTGAAAGGTCATTGCATGACAAACTTCTTTGACTTTCCCATAAGCACAAAGTTCCAATTCAAATTTTCCGATTTCTTCGGATAACTCTTTTGATGTTATCATTATATTCAATCTTTCCTTCCGACTCAGCGCATCGGCCACTACGTTCGCCTTTCCAGGATGGTAATTTATCGAACAGTCATAGTCCTTAATCAATTCCAGCCATCTCCTCTGCCTCATATTGAGCTCTTTCTGAGTAAAAATGTACTTTAAACTCTTGCGATCCGTGTAGATTTCACACTTTTCTCCATAGAGATAGTGTCTCCAAATCTTGAGTGCGAACACTATGGCGGCTAGTTCCAAGTCATGCGTCGGATACTTTAACTCGTGCGGCTTCAACTGTCTTGACGCATATGCTATTACCTTACTGTGTTGCATCAACACACAACCCAAACCCTTATGTGAAGCGTCGCTGAATATTACAAAATTCCCTTGATCATCGGGAAGTACCAACACCGGAGCTGTTACCAATTTCTGTTTTAACTCTTGAAAGCTATTTTCACATTCTGCACTCCATTCAAACTTTTGATTCTTTCTGGTTAACTTAGTCAATGGCGTGGCGATCTTCGAGAAATCCTTGACGAATCTTCTATAGTATCCGGCCAATCCTAGAAAACTTCGCACTTCCGTAGGAGTCTTTGGCCTCTCCCAACTCATAACTGCCTCAATCTTCGCCGGATCCACTTTAATTCCATCATTTCCAATAACATGCCCCAAAAATTGAACTTCCTTTAACCAAAACTCACATTTGGTAAGCTTGGCATACAACTTCTCTTGTCGGAGTATCTCCAATGCTATCCAGAGGTGCTGCATATGTTCTTCTTCCGATTTAGAATAAATAAGGATGTCATCAATAAATACCACGACAAATTTATCCAAATACTTCTTAAATACTCGATTCATCAGATCCATAAATGCGGCCGGAGCGTTGGTCAATCTAAACGGCATTACTAGGAATTCATAATGCCCATATCTGGTCCTAAATGCGGTCTTGGGAATATCTTCTTCCTTGATCTTTAATTGATGGTATCCCGATCTCAAGTCAATCTTCGAAAAACATTTTGCTCCCTTTAACTGATCAAAAAGGTCATCTATCCTTGGTAGCGGGTAGCGGTTCTTGATCGTTACTTTATTCAACTCCCGGTAATCTATGCATAGACGCATACTCCCATCTTTCTTCTTCACAAAGAGAACAGGTGCTCCCCATGGCGACATACTTGGTCGTATCACTCCCTTATCCAATAATTCTTGTAGCTGGCTCACCAACTCTTTCATTTCTGCTGGTGCCATCCTATACGGAGCCTTTGAAACTGGTTCCGTGCCTGGAGCAAGGTTGATCTCAAACTCAATTTGTCGATCTGGTGGTAAGCCTGGTAGTTCGTCGGGAAACACATCGGGGAACTCATTAACTACAGGAATATCTTCCATGCTGGGGCTGCCTCTCTCTGAATCCACTACATATGCTAGGAACGACTCACAACCTTTTCTAAGTAACTTCTTAGCCTGAATAATTGTAAGAAATAGTCGCTTTTGCCTCTGTCCCTTAAATACTACCTTCTCTCCACTCTTCGTCTTTAAATACACTCTCTTGGTCTTACAATTTATCTGAGCGCTATTCTCTCCTAACCAATCCATTCCTAAAATTATATCAAACTCTCCCAGCTTGAAGAGTATCAAATCGGCCGAGAACTTATATCCCGAAATATCAATCTCACATTTTGGACAAAATTGATTCACAGGAATCTTCTCTTGGTTCGCAATTACCACATTTACTACCTCACTCATAACCGTTTTATCACATTGGATCTTATCAACAAAAGATTCTGATATGAAAGATCTTGTGGCTCCCGAATCAATCAATACTTTGGCTTTGACATTATTGAGTAAAAGTGTACCTGCTATCACCTCAGAATTCTGAACAGCATCTTTCATCTTTAGATCAAATGTCCTTGCTGTTGCTTGCGGGGTTGGTGCGGGTGGTGGAGGTAATGCCAATACCTCAGCTGGCACGCTTGCACTGGTACTTGCCACGTTCATCAGAGCTCTGACTGGTCCTGTTGCCTTACACTCCCTAGCCATGTGTCCAGTCTTCCCACATTTGTAGCACGTAACTCCTGGCTTCGGCATCTTGCACTCATTTGCCAAATGTCCCTTCTGATTGCACCTATAACAGGTCATACTCAGCTTATTGCATACTCCGGGGTGCCTTCTTCCACAGTGCTTGCATTCTGGCCTCTGGAACCTGTTTTCTCCAATTTGCCCTTGGCTTGCCTGATTGTTCCCTTTTGATTCTTGCCTTTTGCCCAAATTTCCTTTCCTTTGAAAATTTCCGCCCTTCTGGAAACCAATCCTCTTTACATTCCGATCTTGCGAACTTCCAGCTTCAGACTTTTCTCCATAAAATGGAACCTTCCTCTTCTTGTTATCCCTCTCTTTCCTTGACTGCATCCCATTATTCTCAATCAGAGCAGCTTTTTGTACTACTCCCGCATAAGTTTCAAGCTCAAACATAGCCACCCTATCTCTGATCCAAGGCTCCAATCCTTGCTGAAATTTCTTTGCTTTTTCCTCCTCAGTGCTGGTATACTTTGTCACAAACCTTGACAACTCAGTGAACTTCTTCTCATACTCCAATACAGTCATGTTCCCTTGCTTCAACTCAAGAAATTTTAGCTCCATCTGATTCTGCATGTACTTAGGGTAATACTTGTCCAGAAATAACTTTTTAAATCTCTCCCAAGAAACCTGCTGAGTGACTTCCATAGCTTTTACTGATTCCCACCAATAGATGACTTCTCCCTTCAAGAAGTAAGTGGCATACGGCGTCTTCTGATCGTCTCCTAACTGTACCAACTCAAAAGCCCTTTCCATCTCCTTGATCCAGGTGTTTGCTATCACTGGATCAGTGGTATCATGAAATACAGGTGGATTCACATTCTGAAAAGCCTTGAAAGTGACAATTTGTCTTGGTGGTACTGGTGGTTCAGGTGGTTGGTATGGTTCACGGTTATCTTGGTTTTCAATTCGTTGTTGAAGAGTTAGTTGTTGTTGAGCTATAGCATTGGTTTGCTGTTGCAAGGTTTCCAGTAGTCGAAGAATATTTGGGTCTGTGGTGAAGGTGGTTGTTGGATTCTTCTTTTTGGGAGGCATGATCCTGAAATAAGAGTTGTGTTATAACAAATATGAATGATAAAATGATTCGAGGGTATCGCATGGCATTCTCATTTACATATGGGGTCAAGTTTCCAAATTAAGCAGATATGATGATAAAAACATAAAATAACAGTTGAGAGCAAATAGAACAATAGCACATAATTATTGAAATTTTTAAAGGTCACAGTACATAGGATTGGGACATAGTCTGATTCTAGGAATAACAGGCTTATCTAAAGGAAAGACGGAAACAACTGGGGATTCCATAGAGTCTGATAGTACAACAACATGAAAGGTAAATGGAAAGAACTAAGGCTCCACTCCATCTGAACGGGGCTTGGTAGTCTTTTCCTCTCGAAGCGTCTTCACAATGCTCTGGAGCTCATCCGCCACCATCTGAATGACATACTGGCTGGTACGGTCTCGGTGTGCTGGCATCTCCTCAAGCTTAGTGTTGACGTACTGAACCAAGGTCTCAAGTCTCGCAATCATCTGCTCCTTGGGCTTCCCTTCGTAGTTTCGGCTGTCCGGATACACGTTCTTCAGTCGGTCTATCAGTCGGTCGTACTTGCCCTGAAGCATGTCGAACTCGCGCCTCAACTCAGCATACACGGAGAAAGCAATAGTGTCGTCCGACCCAGAGGATGACGAGGAATGCGCCCTTTGCTGACAACCAATAAGAGGAGTATTAATAATAATTTACTTTACCTTCTCTCTCGCGTAATATCTATAACCTACACACAAATCCTATAACCTATTTGGGCTGTCCAGGGACTCTAAACCGTAGCTCTGATACCAAAACCTGTCACACCCCCAACTTAAATAGCAAAATAATTATAGCTATTACATCATTTTAATGAGTATTACACAACCAAAATCCAAGATCTTACAGTTTAGGGTTTGGAACAGCCCAACACTACCAACTATTACATCTGATTACAAATACCGAGTCCTCACACAACTATTATTACTTATTCTACCTGAGCTCGAACATAAGCATCAGCATCACAGGTTTTACGGGCAGTCTGCTTGAATCTAACCATGGCTGCTAGCTGTAATATCAGGATAAAGCAAGAAGTGAGCCAAAAGCTCAACAAGTGCTAACAATACAACGCAAAGCATAAATCAAGATATACCTTTAGGAATGACAATGGAATGACATAATCAATGATAATCGAGAGATAAAACTTATGTGAATTGGCATCATTTTGCTTGCATCAAAACAAATTTTAAAACCATTCTTAATCAAAATCATTTTATGACGCTACGGATTACAGCCGGTGATCAGCCGCGAAGTAATCCCGAACCTCGCTGGGTTCTAAAACATTATTGGGAATCCCTAGGCAACTTTTAAGCCTAATATAAGTGTAGAAAGGACTCGCGTCTCAGTCCAGATCCACCATTCAAGAAAACATTTGTCCCCCTTTGGGACTGAAAAATCCACCTTTTATTCATTTTGAAAACTGATGCCGATTTATGACAAAATCTCTTTTGACTGAAATCATTTTTATCAGGGGATTATAGATCAACTTGAAACACTGGAAATATGACACTAAATCTCAGGGCCATGATCCACTAGACTTTACTATATTAGGGTAATCGAGAGATTTCCATAAACAAGAATTTTGACAAGGAAATTAAGCAAGGCTATTGGATAATATGAAAGAGTAATGCCAAACTAGGCTTAAAGCAACGGTTGTAGACAAGGTATAGGTATTAGAACATCAAGAAGATAAGCATCACTGGTTCCAATAGGATAGAGGTGTTAAAATATAAAGAAAGTGATCATCAGCTCAAGATATAACAGGGTATCAAGCTTTTAGGGTAAGGATAGGGTTATCAAACAATCATGAATGAATTTAAGAAATGATTGGCTTTTAGGTATCAAGATAAAGTTTCTATCGAGGTTATTTCAAGAGTTGAATCAAAGCGTCAGGGTGCAACATCAAGATTTCTCAGGGATCAATAGCATGATAATCAAAAGGATCAATAAGGTATTATAACACATCTCTATTTTATCATGGCATTAAACTATCATGAAAGACTTTTGAACTACTTGCAATACGTACTCGAGGGTTCATGGCATCTCTATGTAACTCAAAGATAAACAAAAGATACTCTTGATTTAAATATATCAAAATGACTCAGGATAATTGCATCGATATATATATGAACTGTTTACAGTAAATGCGAAGGTCAAGTTGAATCACTTGCCTTGAGATAGACTGGTCTGGTCTGACTGGTAGGAGCAACAACTGGAGCTTCACTCGACTTTTATGGCAAGTTTTCCCTCGTCTCGAGATCCTACATAAATAATAATAATCCTCATTATAATATATTCTTTCCATCTTAACCTATTTACAACCCGAAATTAAACATGGATGGCACTTAGGCCTATACACACTTAATTCATATCCACCATTTATATTTTCAAATGTACACACGTAGCCACATAATCACATATCGTATATTAATACCAAATAACATCACATACACCATAATGCCACACTAGGCTCGGATGATCTCGACTCACCACTTAAGTTACTTGGTCGCTAACTAAACGAAGTCTTCGAATTTGGGCTTCCTAACTCAATGTGCCTTTCCTAAATTATCCAAAACCTATTGACCCTCACTTGTGCCTTTTGTTCTACTGACCTTATACTATCTTACAACTATGGTGGTCGACCTAATACTCACTTCTAAGTGTTCTAAAACTATGTGATAAGTGAAAGTGCTCACTGGTGCAAATTTCAGAATGGTAACTAAGGTTTCTTGAGTGCATTAGACACTCTTAAACTACAAGTTTTTCTTCAAAATTTTTACACAAGACTCTCCTGACCTAAGGGCATCTCACAAGCTTGATGTGGCTCAAAGGCCTGGCTTGGGCCTTCTTGGGCCTAAGCTAAAAGTCCAAGGTACCCCTGTTTTTCTGGGCAGAAAATGCCCTGACTTGAATTAACTTGTGACACATGGTTCTAGCTCATATCTTATGAACTATGGTTGAAAAAAACTTCTCTGACATACCCTCTAACTAAGGCCCAATTGGGCCTAATGAGGGCCTACCCATGACATGGCCAAATCTCCCTATTTCTAAGTTGCAACAAAACTGTCCCCTGCTGGACAGATTTTGTTATTC
This sequence comes from Apium graveolens, assembly GCF_009905375.1. NCBI lineage: Eukaryota > Viridiplantae > Streptophyta > Magnoliopsida > Apiales > Apiaceae > Apium > Apium graveolens. The sequence goes on along the minus strand of NC_133647.1, from coordinate 1,283,437 downwards.
TACTTGTGCACCTAACCAAATGACATGCAAACCTCCAACCAACTCCTAAAACCTATTATATACTCCCCATACTAACTTCTGGTGGCTTGGGCCTCAAAGTGCACATCAATGACATGGTCAAAACTCACTCTAAACCTCAGGGTACTAAACTGATTTTTCTGCAGAAACTATAACTCTCATTTTCCAAGGTTTTGACTTGACAAACCCAATTATCAACAACTAAATACTTAAACCAAGACTTATACTTGGTATTCTACTGAACTAACTCCCTTTTTCTCAAAATACCCTTGGTGAGATCATCCTTACCTATGGTGCAACTATGGCAAAATAAAAGAGACTACTCTTTACAAATCACAAACCTTTATGCTCTTGAAGCAACAAGATATATATATATATATATTTTTTTATAAAAGATAACCACGAATTATTACCATGCAATAAGAAGTATAAATTATTAATACATTATTCCTACTGAAATTAAGGCTCACTAACAACCATGAATCTAAATGATCAAAACTTCCAAAAATCAAAAGTGATTTGTATGCATGCATGCTTTCGGATCTTTCAAGCCAAATCAACATGATTTCCAAATAAATTTTTATCATAATTCAACATGCAAGCCTAGCATGGATTACAACTAAATGATCAACTAGCATGCAAAAGGATTTTATCAAGACTTTACTACAAAATTCATGTTATCATCACAAAATACACAAAAATGTTAACAAGGCAACAAAACACCATCCATTCGGCTCCTATCAAGTCATGGCCGAATGGATTAGGGTAAAAACAGCATTCGCATAAGTGTAACACTCTTATGTCTAGCCATTCTTGACCCTATGATACTATAACTCATGGTGAAAGCCTTAGATTCACAAGAATCAAGGAGGTTCACTTTGAGTTTAACAAAAACATCACCATGCAAGGTCAAAACATAGGTTTTTCACTCTAAACTTTTGAAATATATAAGAATAACATATAGGGAGTAAAATTACTTGAATATAAGATGATTGTTTGGGTGAAAGAATGAAGAAATGAAGGGGATGGAGGGCCTCGGCTATGGGATGGCCGAGAGGGAGGGTTGAGCCGAGAGGGAGGGAGGAGAAAAGGGGAGGGTGGAGTGAAAATGGAGTGATCATCACTTTAGTTTTGTTTTTATGTCTTTGACTTGGCTAAATGTGAGTGGATTTAGGAAATGACAAGAGTAACCCTCTAGCTAAAGTTAGGCAAATTTGCATGCAAGGTCAAGGAGGTAATTTGGCTAGCAAAATGTGAGTTAGTGGGGTGGAGAATGTCTTCTTTGCCCTTTGGTTAAATAGAAGAGAGTTTGCATGCAAGGTTATTCATGTAATTTAATAATTATGACAACTAAAATTTATAATAATTTATTTTTATAAAATAAAATACAAGTTCAAAAATTATAAAATTTCTACCATAAATTAACTTGTATTTTTAGAGACTTTATAAAATCATTTTCACAATTTGTGTACAAAATGTCTTTTAAAAGAAAATTTTTCCAAAGCTTAGAATATTCCTTATAAATCAAAAATAAAGAAATTAAATAAATTCTTGCTTTGAAAAAAATCATATACTACCCAAAACAAATTTAAAATACAGAAATTTTCACTCACACAAACGTACAAGCATTGAATATATTTTTATTTAACTTAATATTATTCACAAATAATATTACATAAAATGCCGGTCGTAACAGTAGTTGGTTGTTTATTAAGATTGAGTGTTATTAAGGGAAATGAAACTCGTGACAACCCGGATCCCCGACCCCGGATTTGTGGGTGTTACATAAATGGTATCAGAGCTAAGCGTTATAAACCTCAGAGATGATGTGACGTTAAAATAATAAGTTCACTAAGATAATAAGAACCATTGCCAAGTTCATAGTCAGACTACCTAACGTAATACTGACAGTTAAAACCCTTATAGGAACCCTTAAAAATATCGTGATAAAAGTGTAGTTCGTGATCGTATATGGTAGCAGGACTCCAAACCCTGAGGTTGAGGAGCAACAGCGCGATGATGTTTTATTACTTATTGGAGATCATATTGTGGATCCGATAGAGCGTCCTAACGAGGGACCAGATGATGTTTATATTAAAGATATAGCAATTAAGGATGGTATCCCAAAAGGGAATGTTGCTGAGAAGGATTCCGTGAAGGATCCTGACAAGAATTAAGAAAGGACCATTAAGGAATTGATGATCGTGGTTAGGGCGACTACCAGAGATGGGATTGGATGATTACTACCGTAGGTTCGTTCAAGTTTTCAAAGATAACATCCCTTTTAAACGTCACTTACTCGTAAGACTGAGAAGTTTGAATGGACAGAAGAATGCGAGAACAACTTCCAAAAATTGAAGAAAAGATTGGTGATGGCCCCTGCGTTGGCGTTGCCGGAGGGAAAAAGGAGATTTTGTGATTTATAGTGACGCTTCACACAAGGGATTAGGGTGCGTGCTTATGCAGCATGGTAAGGTAATCGCGTACGTGTCAAGACAATTAAGGGAATATAAAATTCGATATCCCCACCCATGAGCTTGGGCTCGTGGCAATAGTTTTGCCCTAAAGATTGGAGGCACTACTTGTATGGAGAGAAGTGCGAGATTTACACAAGCCATAAGTGCTCTAGTATATTTTCACGCAGAAAGAGCTCAACATGCGCCAGAGAAGGTGGTTAGAGCTAATAAAGGATTATGATTGTGAGATTCTCTATCATCCAGGGAAAGCCAATGTGGTGGCTGAAGCTCTTAGTAGAAAGGAGAGACTCGAGATGATAATGTCTTCGGAAAAGCTGATAAGAGATTTTGAGAAAATGGAAATAAAAGTGAAGGTAACCAGAGCCGGTACCGAAAAGCTATTTGAGATTGCAATGCAGCCTGAATTTTGGAAAAGATCCTATTATGCCAAGAAAAAGTGATGAATGAAGGCAGAGAGCCAATGAATAGAGGAGAGATTAATACTGAGAAAGATGATAAGGGAATAATGAGGTATTCCTACAGAATTTGGGTTCCAAATGTTCAAGATTTTAAAGATGAGATCTTAGATGAAAGCCATAGTTTGAGGAACAAGATTTAGGGAAAACCCTGAATGTGATAGTCAGGGAGGTCGCCATCAAGAAAGAAGGAACCCCTAACATAATGAAGTGGAAAACAAGGATTTTAATGTATATGATAACCCCGATTATGGGAGAAGGGTGAAACATTTCATACTGAGAAAACAGAAGTTGAGTAAGATAGGGGAAACCAGGATGGTACTCCTATGGGGCAATTCATGGACATGCCTAAATAAAACTTATACTTTTATCCCCAACCACCACCTTGAGGGAACAATGTGGTGGGAAATTCTTTCAGGACCTTTAAGTCGCTAAGCTCTCAGAGTTCCAAGGAACAAGTTGACCCAGTCGAGGCAAGAGCCTGGCTAAAGAAAATAGAGGAATCATTTGAGATTCCAAATGATTGACCAAGCACAAAAGACTATTTTTGCCACTTACCTTCCTAAGAGAGAGGCCACCCACTGGTGGAAGGCTAAGGAAGATAGAGAGATAATGTAGGAGTTTTAAAACTAGACCAGAGGCGGAAAAGTATGATAAATCGTGAATCTAGGTTGTGAAAGTCGTCAAGATTCGTCTGAAGGACACAAATCCAGAATGACAGGATGTTTGAAATCAATGCTTCTGTTGTGTTGATTTAAGAAATGGTTGTAATAGAAATGAAAATAAAGATTGAACGGGGAAGGAATATAAAGGGATATAAAGGAAATAGAGTTGAGAAGCGATTAGGGAGTTATGTATGTGAAACCCTAAGAAACCCTAGCAATAAATATTGAGAAATGTGTTATTATCAGCGCGATGGTGAGTGATCATGAGATAAAGTCAAGATTTGAAGGCGTAAATGATACATATAATTAATCCCCTTTAAGTTGGGAGTACTCGATGAAACTTGAGATAGATCGATGGATTAATAAGGAAACATGGATGGACTGAGGAGACAGGAAAGCAAGAAATTAGGAAATTGGATGAAGGAAGTGACCTTCAAGAATGTGAAGTGTATGTACGACCCGTGACTTGATACCCAGAGAGGGAGATGCCAGGTATAAAAGATATCCCAACATTGAGATTACGGTTGAGATAAATGAATAGTTAGAACTAAAATGTTCACATTGAACACGACCAATATCTTCCAGAACATACCTGTTATCATTATCAAACTTGGAAAGAAAAGCGGATAACCATTGTTATCTTTTGGAGACCATATGGATTGACCTCAACTTGAATATGGATGCTATTGTGAAACTTGGTATAGACTATCGAGGTGGGAATGATTGAATAAGATAATCTATGAAGGATATATGATTTGATTTATCCATGGAAGGATGCAAGTACCTTTTTAAAGGTGGAATTAAGGATAGATACTCGATAACTTGAGATGAATCCTAGGGGAATGCATAAAGGTTGGCATTTCACCGTTAATAGGGACAGTATGAGTTTTGACAATATGAATTGGAAAGGATTAAGGTAACAACAACCTTTAAGGATCAGTGGAGAGATTTTTAGAAGTATATAGACAATGGTTCTAGTATTAGTAAATGGTATTTTGATATGCCCTGTATCTAGGGAATACAGGAGGAACAATTCAAGGATAACCTTAGAGGTCTTACAAGGAGAAAGGTAATATTCAAAGTTCTCAAGGATAGAAATTTTGATAAAGGAAATATGACGTAATTATAATAATGCCAGGTGGGGCACGTGTTGAACCATAAGAAAGTATAGATCGACCCAATGAGAGTCGAGATTGGTGAAAACAAGAAAGACCCAAGGTAAGAGACGTCCTAAGTATGATCGAGAGTCAGTCGTGATAATGTTCACATCTAAAGACCGAGGCAATAACTTATGGAAAAATGGTGATATATTTTTTTCTCACCAAAGCTTAAGGAAGAGCATTTTCACACAAGCAGTGATTGTAAATGAGGTAGAAAATTTAGTTGGAGATCGTTCAAAAGACATTGATTATAAGGAACTATTACTATCAGGAAAAGCCCAATGAGGTGGCCGACACTCTAACCATAAGAGAGCAATCATAGGCGCTCGTGCCAGAGGAATACAGTAATGATGGCTAAATCCATGAAGGTTGTATTATGGTGTGAAAGATTGACATTCCTTCTGATGATTGTGCGATACTCAATCGTAATATTGTAATATCTGGGATATAACGTGTAATTATTTTTGCTAATAAATAATTATTATATGTGTTCCGTATCTATTCTGTGAATTATTTGTTAAGAGTTAAATATGTTTGGATGTTTAAAAATATTATTAATTGAGTATTTTAATTTTAATATGTCCAAAATAAAATATAGATAATTGTCATATCTTTCTAATTATTTTTATGATGATTTATGAATTTATAGGAATCATATGAATTTTATAAAATCTTTTTCCGGGTATTCAAAATCTATTTTATAAAAACGGGAACCAACCGACGCCATCCGTTGTTACGTTTTTAGAACCCGAAATTCTTTCGAGAACTCCTTCCTAACCCAATTGAAATATTCCGAGCATTTTCTATGTTCGACTTTTTCGATCCGGCGTACGGTTTGTCCTGCGCGGGTCCCGGCGCAACATTTTCGATACAATATTCGTTTCGGTAAATCAATAAAACTCGAATTTTCGAGAAACGGGAGCTTTTTATTAAACTATCATAATTATCACCTCGTAATACGTTTAACCAAGCGCTGAGACCACGACCGTAGTACAAATTGTACTAATTTGGATAATTATCCCGAAAACCGATACCGTTTGGATCAGTTTTATAAATAAACGTACCGTTTTATATCCGGAATGATCCAACGGGATACTAATTTTCCGTAATTATAAATAGCCTTTTACCGTATTTTATTTCGTATCAAAATCATTTGCAGACAGTTAATTATATAATTTTCCAGATAAAAACCCTAAATTCATAAAACCTTCTGAGAATCAAACTACCATTTCATGGTGTTATTGAAATCAGTTGGAAAAATTGGAGTAACCAAATCAAAGGTCTCAAGGAGTACTATCAGATTCCAGAACCTGTTTTACTGCAGAATCAAAGGTTGATTTTATATATTTTTATTTAATTTCGAATTATTTTTATTAAAAATATGAATTTCTGTTCGGATGATTGTTTGTATGATTTGATGATTGCATGTTGTAGAGCTTGTTTTCCTGATGATTTTCATATGTCATACGTCTGATTTGGAGTTCAATAACATGCTCAAAAGTGGGTTTAATTCTCGAATTTTAAAATTAGGGTTTATAACCCGTATGAATATTTTCAATTGAAATTTGGGGCTTTTTGATTTAGGGGTTATTAGCTGTTGATTTATAGTGGGTTGTCTTCCTTATGAAATTTGCAATCGATTGGTATATAGCTCGTTAACAGAGGATTAATGAATCGAAGGGAGTTGTCTTTTTAAGTTTTCGATGTTTCGCCAGAAACCGGCGATGTTCTTGGCCAATTTCCGGCCAGGACAGGGATGATTGATGTGTTTTGATTGCACGAATCGATTCCTGGTGTTGTGTAGTGTAAATCTGGAGCAGATGGTGAGGTGAGGGTGCCGGAATCGAGTTCTCCGGCCACCCCTGTATTTTCCGGCGACCAGGGGGTGTAAAATTGCAGTTTGGTACCTGGACTTTTGGGGACGATGAAGTTTGGTCCCTGAAGTTTCCAGAATTTGCAAATTTAGGATTCCTGTTTTAAAAATATTCAAAAATCATATTTCCTATTTATTTTTATTATAAAAATTCGAATTTAATTTCTGAAAATTCTAAAAATTATTATTTTAATTCCAAAAATTATTTTTAATTCAAAAATAAATCTGAATTAATTAGTTAACTAATTTCAGTCAATATTTAATTGATTAATTAGTCAATTAATTCGAAAATTAATTGATTAATTGATTTAATTAATTATTAATTGATTTTAATTAATTATTTAATTAGATTTAATTACTTAAAAATGATTTAAAAATTCTGAAAAATAGTTTCGAGCTTTAAAATTTTATTTTAAATTATTTTCAAAGTTCGATAATTATTATAAAATTGTTTCAAAGCCAGAATTGGCCAGCCGAACCCTGTTTATTATTCAAATATTGATCCAACAACCCGTTTTAATTCTGAAAAATATTTTAAAAATCATTTTAAGTACCCGAAAGCCTGTTTATGACCCGAGACTTCTTTCTAAATGTTATATCATTGATTATGTGACGTGTTATGTGCTATATGCGACTTGTTGGTTAACTATCGGTCTATATATTCAATGTTTACTTGTTTATTGCGTAACTTTCAATCCGTTAATCGAATTTGGGTGAAAGAGGGGTAGATAGAAGTATGTTTCGAATAGAATCGTATAAGTTGAATATTGATAGATGCTTATGATATGTGAGCAGAAGAGGCAAGGCGTAGAAAAGGAAAAAAAGGTAGTCGAGGAGTAAAACAGTGGTGATTGAAAGCGAGTGCAGTATAGTAAGCTAGTACCAGGCAAGTGTTCTGAACTTTCTCGAGATATTGTAGTGAATGATAGTCCTGTTTTATATTGCAAGTGCTTTGAAGCACTGAACCCTAAACCTTGATTCCAGTTATTGATCTTGAGCAGTAAACCTGATTCTTTCTAGACCATTGATTGTTGTATACCCAAATACAAACCTCAAATATACGATACTACTTCACAAATACATACAAACTAAATATCAAACACTGAACCAGATTGCTTACACATTCAAACCATTGTATCTTATGCTTTGAAAGACCAAATCCTTGGAACCCTGAAATGTTGATTCCTTTGTTATCCAATTCTTTCATTACCTAACAGCCAAGCTTTGGAAATGCCATATTGATCTTTATGCAGATTGAAACCATTTTCATTATTGAACGTCCAATGTTGTTAATGATTCTGTTTATTGTTTATTACTGCTTATTCTGTTATTATGTTAGAATTGGATTGTTTTTATAAAATTGTGGACCATATTCGTGGTCAGACCATATAATGGTCAAGTTAGGCCAATGTGTACCTTGGATCCAGTAGATAGAGCAGTGTTGTGTGCTTTGCTCGGGGTTAGTGCGTGAATGATCAGCAGCCTAACCTTGGTTTTTAAAATGAAAATATAATATCCAATTCTAAATCATAATTCATTGTTCACTTGATATTGTAACCATTTTCACCTAATGATCATTATTCTCAGTTTTGTCATTGTGACTTGCTGAGCTAGTTAGCTCATTTGTGCGATGTTGTTTATGTTCTTTTCCAGTTAAAAAGGAACCGGTTGGTACCGAGGATCCCCATTCCAGCGCGAGAGCTAGGGGTTCAGGTTGATCGAGCTGAGCTAGTAGGCTTCTTTTGGAATAATATAAGTTTGTAAAAGTTTGTAATAATGTTTAATACTCAGTTCTGAGTTTGGATAGTTGGGATTTGAATGATTTGTAATATAAGTGTGTGTTTGGCTTGTGTGCATACTTTAACCTGTTACGGTCCGTGGTAGTTGGTAAGTAGGGTCACCGCATATTATTATTATATTTATTATTGTTATAAGCAGGTTATAAATAGTGTGTGTGTGGACCCCAAACTTCTGACCCGAGTTTGGAGGGCGCCACAATAATAGTTTGGTAAAGATTTAATTCATGTAGCGCTGTGAGTGGGCTACCTATCTTAGAAGGTCCTATCTTGAGATAATCCAGGACCGTGTTATGAAAAGACTAAATGAACCTTTGAGATTCATGTCTCCTAATAAAGACATATGGTTAATAATGGTATTAGCCTGCTATCGTTGCTTTCATTAAAACTCTGCTACAATTTTATCTGCTTCATGTCATGTATGTACGTTAGGATCAGGAGTGTTCTTCATGAATCATGAATGGTAATTATGTTACCTCCTTAGAAGAATTTGATACGACATGTATGGACTTTGTATGGTTAGCTATTAAGATTTCAAGGAAAATGAATGATTATCGTAGGTCCACGGTGGACTATTGTAATGCAGCAATGATTCTGTGAATAATGAAATGATAATAACCGGGAGAGTTGTATTGTAATGGATGCTGAGATTGAGTACCATTAATCGGGTCATGGTGATGTATAAGTTATCATTGATAGACTAACTAGTGGATTATCTACCTATTGAATATTTATTCTTTCTTATTGACAGAGAGTCGTATTACTATATGAGGAAGGTTGTGGGGAAAATGTAGAATTCTAGTAATGATGATGTCTAGATTGAAATCCCAGATTCGATTTTCGTTGTCGAAGGAGTTTCAATGGTGATTGTTTATAAGCTCGAGCAAGAGCATGGGTTCATAGAATGATGGACAGAATAGCAAAAATATTCAGGCACGTGAATTGCGATGCGATAATACTGGATATTGATATAGATACTTATGTTTCATTCTCCTTTGATAAACCTCTATAATTCAGAGGTAGATTCCAAGCCAGACATTTTGTGGTAGTATTTTTTTATATAATGCTCTTAAATTCATTCTTTTCTCTCCTTTTCATTTTGTATAAGCTGAGAAGAACAACCCTTCCAAAAGGGGAGGTATTTTCGAATGACTATCTATCTGTGTGATAGAAGCCTAGTAGGATACCACAAATTGTTTAATTGCTTGTCAAGTACTAAAGGCTGGCCACCTTCTGTACTAACTATGCGATATAACAAGTGTTCATAATCATAGTGATCTCTCAATAAATTCTTTTACTTCTATATGAAGGACCAAGCTTTCGAAGATGGAAGCAGCTAGAGATCAAGTGGTATCAATACGGTGGTATTCTGAATCTAATGCGTTAGTGATACTAAGGTTGACGCGGTTATTAAAAGGTTATAGAACGCTAACGAGCAAAAGTATAACCAGTATAATATTAGTTACGGAGGATAGTAATGATTACGAACTAGAAAAGAGTGGGTAGCGAGAAGCAAAAGCTATAACGCTAGAAGCTATGATGAGAGTTTGAGCAATAGACTTGAAAGAATTTGGAATGATCACTTAACGCGGATTGAGTTTTCTTACGACAATAGATCATATGTCAGTATCGAGATGTCGCCTTATGAGATCCTTGAGGGAAGACAATGTCGGTCTCTCTTATGATAGGATGAAGTGGGAGAGCGAAAGATGCTCGGACCCAAAGTGGTCCAAAGGACCAAAGACATAATAGATCTAATCAGAGGACGGCTGGGAGTAGCCCAAGATGGACATAAGAAGTATGTTGATTTGACAACTAAAGGACAAAAAGTATCAATTAGGGGACCTATTTTGTTAAAGGTATTCCCTTGAAAAGCCTTGGAAGGGAATGATGAGGTTCGGAAAGAAAGGAAAGTTAAGTCCACGATTTGTTGGACCCTTGGATATATTAAAATGTATTGGGAAGTTATCAAATGAACTAGCCCTACCCCCCGAACCTGTAACAAGTTCACAATGAGTTCCAAGTATCAATGTTAAGGAAGTATGATCCAGAGGCGAGACACATAGGGGAATATGAACACGTAAACCTGCGACCAGACTTAACCTATATGGAGCAACCAATGAGGGTTATGAATCAAAAAGGGACAAGTGCTTAGGAACATGGTTATCAAACTAGTTAGAGTTTGGTGGTAGAACCACAATGCGGTAAAATTGGCTTGAGAGTTAGAAAGTGCAATGCTAGGAAAGTATCCCCAACTGTTTTCTATCTGATTCCGGGACAGAATCCTTTTAAGGAGGGAAGACTGTAATAACCCCAATTTTTGAAATTTTTGAAACACTGATGAATAGTAACTTTTTGCTGATTAAGGAAAATTATCAGACCACGCTATATAGGAGTACTGTTATGGAAATTCTAAGATCGTATTAGTATTCCATAAAGTAAATGAGTGTATGTAAAGGTCATTAGAATTCGAATCCGGACACTTTAATTTTTCCCGAAAATCCACCAGATACCGAAAGATTTGAGTATAAGGCAACATGATTAAAATGATTTAAATTCAAGGATTATAAGAGAGGATCATGAAAGGAATATAAAATATTGAGAAAGGTTAAGGGAACCCAAGTAATAAGATCCCGGATATGATCCCTCAAATGACAAACGAGAACGAAAGTTAAGCGAACCGTTTAACAGATAGTAGGTCATTAGCCAGGTAATTAAGGGTTAATCAAAGAGGTTAGTGGATGATGATGTCATCACACCACAAGGGGAAGACAAGTGTTAAAAAGATGGCACAAGCATGGTGACCTAAGTATGACAAGGAGTTTTGATTTGTTGGTTGATTTATAGCCAAGTAAAAGTTACTATGGTAAATATTCTAATTATTTTCCAAGCCAAAAAGGGAATCAACCAAGCAAAATATCATAACCAAAAATCAGAAGTTGACTTTGTTTCTCAAGAACAAAAGCTCTCGGCCAAAACAATACCAATAACTTCCAACTTCCATATCTCCTTTAATACTCACTCAAATATTGTGTTCCATAGCTCGTTGGAAAGGTATTGAGATGTCCTACAACTCTTGTTCACAAGTCTCGTCCAAATAAGCATGGTAAGACCCTCATATTTACAGTTCTTTCAATCGGACTTTTAGAAACTTCAAAACCTAACTTTGTGTTCTTGATTTCTTTGGAAAGATCAAGCTTGTAGGAGGCTCCCTAAGGCTTCCTAGCAACTTAACACCTACCAAGAAAGATATAAACTACATACCCTAGCCTTTAATTTATTTTTAGTAAGTTTAATGGTTTGTTTTGTGAAATGAGAAGCATGGATTGTGATTATTAGTAGTTTGGTTTGATTTGGAAGTGTTTTGGTAATTGAAGCTTGATTATAGTTCATAGGTCTTGATTGTGGTTGTTTGAGTTGAAAAACTTGGAGTTTATGGACTGATGTGGTATGGTTTAGTTGAAGTTTTTTTGTATTGATGGTTATTAGTTGGTTGGTGGTTAATTGGAGTGGTATGAGCATTGGTAATCGCGTAAACATAGCCGTCGTAATGCCCGTTTTCATTCAACTGCTTGTACTTAGTGTTCGGGACAGAAAGCTCACTAACCAATCTGTAAACTTGCCATGTTTAGCTAGATCATGTCGTAAGCTTCGTTTTGGTATGTGGTCGCTTAGATCCGATTTACGGTTTAGGAGAAACGACTATTTTAAGTTTTTTGCGAACGAACCTTTACCCCTCGCTTAACTTTGAAACCTTGTTTAAGGCTCTTAAAAGACTAATTGGATTACGAAACAATTATATAAGATTAATTAGTCAGTTGGTAAAGTTCTTGCGAAAGAGTCGTGTGAGATATATTTGAGATGTCATGTCTAATCTGTTGTGTTTAGTTTTCAGAACTTAATATCAGGACTTACTGGAAATCAGAACTTACTGAAGTCAGAACTTATATCATAACTTAAGGCCGTCAGGATTTATATCAGGACTTAAGTGCGAATACTTCAGATAAGGAAAGTAGCTGATTAATAGGATAGGATCGTGACTAAAATAATAGAAGATATGCATGGAGAGTTAGAAGACTAGAAGACTTGTAGAAGATAATATCTGATTGATATATTTTAGGAGACAAAATTATATTCTACATCAATTAGAAGATATCTTGTAAGTGTGTACTATATAAACATAGCTTAGGGTTTATACTATATGTGTTATCATTCACGAGAAAGAATATACATTGTAACCTAGCAGCTCTTAGTGATATTGTTCATTACTGAGAGAGAACAACTGTTCTATTGTAACAGAGTTTATTATATTGAATATATTTGATTACTGTTATATACTTGTGTTCGAAATCGATTTGATTGTATAAACACTATATTCAACCCCCTTCTATATTGTTGTGTGACCTAACAAGTCGCCTTAAAATTCGTAACGATTAATTTATTAAAATTGGTGGAGCCGAGGGTGCGTGAGCGATTAACGCAAATCGTTAAGCGTATAAGCGAATGTTAGGGTTTAAGTGGATAAAGTCTAGTTTCTTAAGAGACCGTGGTTTAATTCCGTCTTATGTTTTTCTTCATAGGTTACCGGATCCACTCTAAGTTTAAGTCTACCCCGGAGTACTCAGGCAAGTTTTCTACCCGGTATACTGTTGTTGTGATGTATATATGTATATGCATTATCTTGTGATAAGTGCATGATTGTTATTAGCAAATCTTGTAATATATTGGAGCATGTTGATATGATATATATGCATGCCTGTTTCGTAATCTTGATATCTCATTGTTGATTCAATTGATCATAAACTGCATAATACCTATGCTAGAGATAAGCAGTATTTGCGTATACCCTTAGTATAGGGGACCCAGAGTTGAACATTTTTCTAAACCGGGAGGTGATGTTCCCGAGTATATTATATATATATATATAAATAGTTTCCAAAACTGTTAATCGAATAATGTTTATTCGATAGTTTTATATTATAAATGAATATTATTTTGAATATTCATTTGAGGACTTATGACTCCGCTTATTTTATTTAATGAATATTATTTTGAATATTCATTCGAGGACTTATGACGCCGCTTATTTTATTAAATAATATTCTTTATTTTATTAAAGAATAATGTTTCGATATTTGCCAAGTATTCGGAAAATAATTGATAATATCAAATCATTTTTACTTTAAATATTTCCAGAGATTACTTTCAAACTTTATCAAAACTATTTTTGAAAGTTAGAGCGGATCCCAAAACTCGTTTTCAAATTTAAGATCTTCCTTTCGAAGGGGATTTTAATACTCGCTCCAAAATCTGAGGGATCTGGCTCCGTGATGTATTTTTATATTCCCAACAAGGTTATTGTTTTGATAAAAGAGTTTTTGATTACTTACCCAACACTCGGGAAGTAAAATTCTTGAAATAAGTTAATCCATTAACAGGCATCGCCTGGGAAATATTGGTGAGTTTTTCCTTCCAACTAGATGCGACATCTCGGTGGAGTCGTATCAACAAGTTCCTACTTGGGGAAAGGGGAGACGAGCTTTACGTTTCAGAGTCATGGATTTCAGCTGAACTAGGAGTGGCGTAAGTGGTCGAGTGGCACTGGCCCGGCCTTATTATATTGGCCCAAATGGCCCGAAAGTTCCGCTAAGACGGTCCATTCCTTAGGAGTCCAATGTTCGGTTGACAAGTAAATCCGACGGTTCTCCTCTACATGTAGAAAATGGTGGGGTTGCATTACTGCGACTGATCATCGTGAGTGGTCAACCTGGCGCGGCAAACTCCCGTAATGAGTTCATCATCCAGTTGGATATTTCTGCAACACTACCCAGAGAACTTCGATAGAAAGGCTACGGCTGGGCGATTGTTGAGTGTTGGCAGGGTCGAGTTTTCAAAATGATGTTGTCATCAAATGAAGTACCTCGTAACTTCATTTCATTTTGGATGATATTTCAAAGATTGATTCTATATAAGTTTTGTCTTACAGCTTCACCTATTGGATGAACTATTTATATCTTGAATAGTGGTAGTTCATGTAGTATTCGAAAAAGATATAGGTATATTGGAGTATCTTGTAACTTCATCTTTCCAACTTATATCTAGTTAATGATTATCTTATGAATGACATAGATTTTTAGAAAAATGTTGAGACAAGGTTAGATATATGAGATCACCTTGCAGCGATAATTTTATACAGTTATAAACTGGAACTCCGTGTATATTATACATGTTAGAGGATTTCAAAGATTTTTAGAAGTATATATGTATATATATACTGAATATTTTACGACTTCGTTGCATTAAGATATCAAACTTCGTTCAATTCTTCTTGACGAAGACTTTCATGAGTTCTATGAGAATGCTCATATATTATTAATTATGATACATATTATTTCGGTGGGCTTGTTGCTCACCCTTGCTTTCTTCTTCTTCTTTCATCACACAACAACAGATAGACAAGATGAACAGGACCAAGCTCCCAATTCGCGAACGGATAGGAAATGTTCTGCAGTTTCCTGTAGGCGTTGATATCGTCGTAGCTGAGGTAGGAACTACCAATAGGCTAGGCTTTCAACTTTTGGTGTACCAGACTTATGTATATTTATGATCTGTAATAATGGCAAAGAAATGTAAATTTATTCAGAAACCCTTTTTATGGTGTAATGACTTATAAATGTGGAATAAAATGACTTGTGTTATTTTTGTACTCATCTCTGAGACTATAACTTGGGGTGTGTGTATATTGTGGGGTCACCGTATGCAGTAGTTGGTTGTTTATTAAGATTTAGTGTTATTAAGGGAAATGGAACTCGTGAAAACCCGGATCCCCGACCCCGGATTTGGGGGTGTTACACATAGCCATCTTAATTTTCCGGATAGCATATTCATTAATCTTCAAGATTGGAACCTTGATAGCCTCATATCTTCTCATGTTGTGGTTGATTGAATTTGTGGCTAATGGTGGTGGGGGATTATGTTGAGTTTCTTTGTTTGTTATTTAATTATTGTTTTTTGGATCTTAAACTATTTGTGTATCAACAGCAAGCTCTGATACCAATTGTTAGGCCTTTAATTAACTGTAGGGGGTGAATACAGTTATAACAATCAATTCGAAATAAACTCAACAATGAAAAACAATTTTTATATTAATGAATGAAAACTTATTACAAAACTCTCTCAAAGGATGAACATATATCGTTGAGAGCTGCTAGGTTATGTGTATGATAAAACAATGCTCGATACATATAGTGTTAACCTAATTCATGCTTATATAATGCACAATTCCAGAATTAATCAGTTTATATGATATACATAAATAAAAAATCCTAATACATATCCAACTATTAACTGCTACAATTAGTAAAGTCCTACAGTGATATATCTCTGCAAATAAACTCTGATCTGTCAAATCCTGATAGTCTTCATAAACTCCGATCTCTTCCAGTCAGTAAACTCTTATGATAAACTTTGATAGTTCTAAATACTGATATCATCAATTATATCTAACATATTACTAACGTATTTTTTTACAAGTACTCTATTGAAGAACTGTCACACCCACAAATCCGGGGTCGGGGATCCGGGTTGTCATGAGTTTCATTTCCATTAGTAACACTTAATCTTAATAAAAAACCAACTACTGCGTACTACGACCCCACAATATACACACACACACAGCACAAGTTATAGTCTCAGAGATGAATACAAAAAATAACACAAGTCATTTTATTCCACAATTATAAGTCATTACACCTCGAAAGGGGTTTCTGAATAAATTTACAGATTCTTTGCCATTATTAAAATTCATAAATATACATAAGTCTGGTACATCAAAAGTCGAAAGCTTAGCCTATTGGTAGTTCCTACCTCAGCTACAACGGCATCAACACCTACAGGAAACTGCGGAACATTTCCTATCCGCTCGTGAATTGGGAGCTTGGTCCTGTTCATCTTGTCTGTCTGTTGTTGTGTGATGAAAGAAGAAAGCAAGGGTGAGCAACAAGCCCACCGAAATAATATGTATACTAATTAATAATATATGAGCATTCTCATAGTACTGATGGAAGTCTTGGTCAAAAAGAAATGAACCAAGTTTGATATCTTAACGCGACCAAGTCGCAAAATATTAAGTATATATGAATATATACTTTTCAAAATCTTGGAAATCCTCTTCTATGCATAATATACATAGAGTTCCAGTTTATAACTGTATAAAAATATCGTTGCAAGGTGATCTCATATATCTAACCTTGGCTCAACATTTTTCTGAAAATCTTTGTCATGCATAAAGTAATCATTAACTAGATATATGTTGAAAAGATGAAGTTACAAGATACTCCAATATACTTATATCATTTTAGAAAACTACCTGAACTACCACTGTTCAAGCTATAATCAGTTTCAAAAGTTCATCACATAGATGAGACTACAAGATAAGACTTGAATAGATTCAATCTTTGAAATATCATTCAAAAGAAATGAAGTTATGAGATACTTCATTAAGTCCCGATTTATATATACACCAATATATATATATATCTCATACTTTCCTTGGAAACCTCTGTTATGAAAGTATAAACAAAGTTATAATATCCAATGAATTTGGAAAGAAGAAAACCTTGGCATAAACCTGATATCTTGATGATTAGGCAAAGATACCAATACAGTCACCTTTTCTACTAGTAGATGGACGAAATCCCCACTGGTCATCACCCTGGCCGTATTAGGATCTTATATTGGACTGCCACTCAGCCACTTCCGCTTTGATGGACTCCCACTGAGCTACTTACACTTTCATGGATGCCCACTGAGCCCATGTTGCTTATGCCGACTCAAATAGATGGACTTACTTCCCGAATGTTGGGCAAGTAATCAAAATATTTTCTCAAAACAGCAACCTCATTGCGAATATAAAATACATCACAGAGTCGGATCCCTCAGGTTTTGAGAGAGTATTTAAATCCCCTTCGAAAGGAAGATCTTAAATCTAAAAATGAGTTTTGGGATCCACTCTAACTTTTAAAATCATTTTGAAGACTCGAAAATATTTTAAAGAATGTTTAGAGTAATGATGATTTAATAAAATAAAACAATCCCGATATATTAGAAAATATCTGAATATTATTATTTAAATAATATTCCCATAAGGATAATCTTTATAAAAATAATTGAAGTAGAAGTTTTAAAACTCCTACTTGCAATGAATAATAAATAACCAAAGATATACTTATACGAAAGTACGATCTTTATTTGAATAGTCGAAAATAAGTTTGATTATTATTCAAACTATCGAATATACCTTATTCGATTAATAGTTATATAAAACTATATATATATATAAATATATATTATACTCGGGAACATCGACTCCCGGTTTAGAAAAATGTTCACCTCTGAGTCCCCTATATTAAGGGTATACGCAACTACTGCTTATCTCTAGCATAGGTATTATGCAGCTTATAAGCATTTGAATCGATAATAAAATATCAACATTACGAAACAAGCATGCATATATATCATAGGAACATGTTCCAATATATCGCAAGATTTGCTAATAACAATCATACACTTTTCACAAGATAATGCATATACACATATACATCACAACAACAGTTATACGGGTAGAAAACTTGCCTGAGTATTCCAGGATAGACTTAAGCTTAGAGTGGGTCCGGTAACCTATGAAAAACAACATAATCCGGAATTAGACCACGGTCGCTTAAGAAACTAGTCAAAACTCACTCATACCCTAACGGTCGCTTACACGCTTAATGATTTGCGTTAATCGCTCGCGTACCCTCGGCTCCACCAATTTTAATAAATTAACCGTTACGAATTTTAAGGCGACTTTTTTGTGAATACTCTACCAACTGCCTAACCCACCTTACATAATTGTTTCATATTCCAATTAGTCTTTTAAAGGCTTTAAACAAGGTCTCAAAGTAAAGCGAGGGGTAAAGGTTCGTTCGCGAAACGCCGTAACTTAAAATGGTCATTTCTCCTAAACCGTAAATTGGATCTAAGCGAACGATATATCAAAACGAAGATTGAATCATAAAAGTTCTAATCATTGTAATGGTCAGTTAATGGAAGTGGGTTTTTGGGTCCAACAGTTAAGCACAAAATAGCTTAAAGAAAATTGGGCATTACGACGGCTATAACCTAACGATTTTCAAAGTTTAAACTACACCAAATCATCATCAATTCAACAACAATCCAACATCCATCAACATCAAACTAAAACCCATTCATCCAAGCCCCATTATCATCCAAACAAACCAAACTTAAAACTAAGGTTTCAAGAGTTTATACCTTCCTTGGAGAGCGGAGAATTACTAACAAGCCTCTAGGAACCTCTAACTATCTCTACCAAGCTTGGATCTTAAAGAAAACATAAGAAAATAAAATGTTAGTTCTTGAAACCACTATTCATCAAGAACTTTGAGAAAATTTTTAACTAAGGAATCCTTGGAATCGTAGCTTCAAACTTGTAGCATAATGAAATATAGGATCCAAAGAAACAAACCTTGCAATTTTCCATGGCCTAGAGCTTGAGTTTTAAAATCTATTTCACCATTTTTATGAAAAGGCCGAATGGATGAAGAAGAAAATGGGGGAGATATTTTTCTTTCTTGGTTTTCCTTGGGAAATGAGAAAGAAATGCTTGGTGGAGGAGATTTTTGAACAAATATCTTGATAAAGTGATGACGTTACTTGCTCATGTCATTGCTTGCATCATTCCTTTGCCACATATCCTTCCCTTATGGTTTGATGATGTCATCCTCCTCTAATCTCTTTGATTAGTGCTTAATTATTTGGTTAATCCTTTGGTTACTTGTATAAACTTGATCCTTGGTCGCTTATTTGTTTTACGTTTCGCTTAACTCTCGTTCTCGGTGATCGTTTGAGGGATCATATCCGGGATCTTATTACTTGGGCTTCCATAACCCTCTCTTCATATTTTATAGTCCTTTAATGATCCTTGCTTAAAATCCTTGAATTAAAATCCTTTTAATCATGTTACCTTATACTCAATCCTTTCGGTATCTGGTGGATTTTCGGGAAAAATCAAAGTATTCGTATTTGGATTCTGACGATCTTTACATACTCATATACTTTATGGAGTACTAATAAGATCTCAGAATATCAATAAAAGAACTCTTACATAGTGTGGCATGAAAAATTTCTTAATCAGCATAATCAGCAAAAGTTACTATTCATCAGTGTCTCAAAAATTCCAAAATTTGGGGTTATTACAAGAACTCTTTCCAAATATGCAATTTCAGGAAGGCGGTGTTCGTAGTCACAAACCTCCAGGGGTATGCCTGGAAGAAAGGCCTCCTCATGTAGCAGAGGGTTATCCTTGGCCGGGGAGATGCATTATTCGCTAAGTATTGAAACCATTGAGGAGATTTGGGACTTTGTGGTTAGGCCTTATCGGAGAACATTCCCGAAGCTAGCAGAAGATGGTTTCCAATAGGTTTCCGACTAGGCCACGGAATGAGAAATCTATGCCTATTAACTTTCTTGTTCCCCAAGAACAACGATTTATAGATTCCACATAAACGGGAATGCATAGTTAAATCATAAGAAGTTGGAAGTTGAGAGCACAGAAAAGTCACCAGCAACCGTAAGCAATCTTATCCACCAATAAACACACAAAAACCACACTCTGCTCCATTTTCCAGCAAAGAACCACTTTTATAAATCTTGATTCCGGCGACATATGTGACTCCCTTAAACTCGGGGTTAGGAATGAGGACCCACAACACTAATATACTAATATAATATAGCAGGATAAATAAATTAAACCCCGAAAGCTACAAGGATCTAAATAGGATAAAGTATGAGACAAGATTATAACTACCAACTAGAAATATAATAATGACAACCCTTTATATCAATAAATCCAAAAATACGATTTCGACTTGGAATCTCCAGATAACCCAGGTGTAGCTGAACCAGGTGTTATAATTCCCACCGACTATCATCTCTTTCTCACACATCATCTACCTGATCTAGCACCTGAAATCTGACGATACGGAAAGGACCGCCAGGAACACTCTTACGAGCAGTGTGCCTAAGTCTGGCCATCTTCTTGCTTAGTTGACATGGCTAGATCAACACCAATAAATGAGCTAAAAGGCTCAGCAAGTAACTAATAAACAGTTCTAAATATCAAAATAATAGAGGCATTCTTATTTTCAATAAACTAGGTGGCAGTATCTTAACAATAACTAGGAAATGATTTTAAGATAAAGGTTCAAGGCAAAAGGAGGTTCAAGCTCTATATAATCAGTTTTCAAGATCAAGTGACAGGGTTCTCAAATGGATTCTCATAACTTTAAGAAGTTCAATCAATACTTTTCAATTTCAAATCAAATTGTAATAAATAGTGCACATTGCACAAGTTATAAATATTTCACTTTTATTTTAACAATATAGAACCCTTGATTGGAATATCCATCTTTTAATTATAATACTGGTGATCATCCCGTACTGACCTCCATCTGGTCATTAAGGTAACTATGGCATTATTTCAGCCTTTATTACTGGACTAGCCCCGCTAGCCTTTACGTGACTGGACTAGCCCCACTAGCCTCTTACGTCTTTATCGAATCTTTAGAAATTCATTGAAAACCTTTATATTGGAAAATATAGAAGTTTTAAACTAAATTCTTTTTAACATTACCAGCATTTGAAATCATTTGGACTCTTTCAATTCAAAAAACAATTCTTAGGTTCAACTCAAAACTTCAAGAGAAATAAGCAACTGAGAACAAAGGTACGTAAGTTGGAGAAATGATCAATCATCAAGTGTAGGTATTATCAAGGCTATGATTAGGGTAGTTTCAAGGAACAATACATTATCAAGGCACAAATTTATTTTTATAAGAATCTAGGTTAACAAGGTATCGGGTAGGAAAGATTCATCAAGTTACATAGGGTCAAAGGATCGTAAGGATAACATGAAATAAGAACAGGGTATAGGTACATGAAATAAATGGACTAATATCAGGGTTTATCGACAGGATTCAATAACAGTATTCAAGAGGTCTTTTACTCTATCAATTCATATCATCAAAAATATCATTCTCTATGATCAAGTCATAATAACAGGGTAGAGTTACTTGCCTCACAAAGCTTTCCTTTTTTCACAGGGTTTGAGTTACTGCCACTTGAAACCTTGTTGTGCAAGACATGCATGTACTTTAACAAGACTAAGTCAAATTGACAACCCTAAGTAAGTTGTATTGTAATCTTAGTTTGCATTTTGTATTGTAACATTTAAAGTCTGTAAAAACGTCAAAAGAGCAGACTGGAGACTTTTTGTTTAAACAGTATTAAGCCTAAGAATTCTATCTAGAAGAAGATCAAGAAGATCATGCCTCACAAGAATTATGAAGAAGATTGGAGTTGAATAAATCTGTTTTGATAAAAATATTCTAAGTCAAGATCTCTACAAGTAACAGATTTAGTGTTATAGAGAAGTCATTTGAGAACTCCAAATGACTTATCGAGAAGTCAGGAAAGCTACTAGAGAACTCAGAGGTATCGACAAGCCAATTGAAGACATGAAGATTGGAGATAGCGACAAGTCATTTCTTCACTAGAGAAGTCAGAGTTATCGACAAGACAAATATCACTAGAGAACTCTGAGTTATCGACAATCCAATTATCACTAGAGAACTCTGAGTTGTCGACACATCAATTAGTCACTAGAGAACTCAGAGTTGTCTACAAGCCAAAGTGAAGACATGAAGTGGAGAGATCTTGATAAGCTAAATTCTCTTATAGAGAACTCAAAGACCTCTACAAGTTAAATCTACTATGGAGAATTAGAGATCTCGATAAGTCAATATACTTATTGAGATGTCAAGATCTCTATATGCCTAACTGGAGATCTTGAGGTAAAATCTCAAAGTACAAATTGCAGACCAGTTCAATATCCAAGATTTACAATCAACAAACAATCCAACTAGCTAGATTGACAAGTCTACAAAAAGCAGCTTGAAGGATGTTCAAGATCAATGGTGAAGATTAACTGACAAAGTAAGATCAAAGTTAACACAGTGTGCAAAGATATGCTAAGCCAGAAATGGAAGATATACTTTTCCAAAAAAGGAAATGATTAGTGAAAGCTTACTAAAGTGAATAACATGTCTTATTATACGCTATATAAACCAGTAGTTAACTAAAATATAAATTTAACACTGGTCCTTTGTTAGTTGTAACATTGAAGATAAGAAAATCTTGCATTTCTCTCAAGAAGAAGCTAAGCTCTTTATCAACAAAGAGCCTAGAAATTTTGTAGCAAAACATTCTTAATTTTAATATAAAATTAAGTGAGTTTTGAAAGATCTGTGTTCACATAAAATTAAGTGAGTTTTGAAAGATCTGTGTTCACTGTTATTGATTGTTTAAAGTTCAGTATCAACACATATCACTGCAAGATTACATTTACTTTGTTCAAACCATAATACTTCAAGAAAAGCACAAAAACACCAAAAACACATTCACCCCCCCTCTATGTGTAATTCATTTCCTAACAAGTGGTATCAGAGCAAAATCTGAAAGTAAAGAGATTCAAGATCTTGGAAGAATGAATACACAGAAAGTCAGTAATATCAAAATCCTTACTTTTGACAAAGCTAACTATACTCTATGGAAGAGGAAAATGATGTTGTTTATCAGAATGGCCAATCCACTGTATATTCATATTCTCAAAAATGGGCCCTTCATTCCTATGGTTACAGTTGATAAATCTACAGATGAAGACATGGTTATCCCAGCTCATTATGCTCCCAAGGACCCTGCAGAATACACTGAGCCTCAGAAAGAAAAAGTCTCCCTGGATAGTGGCTTGCAGTTAATCTTAATAGAGTCACTTGACAATGTAATGTGTAACAACATTGTCAATTGTGACACTGCAAAATAGATCTGGGAAAAGATAGAGATACTGTGTGAGGGAACTGAGGAAGTTAGGTCAAATCAAAGAAGAATACTGATTTCACAGTATGAGGGTTTTATGGCTAAGCCAAAGTAAAACATTAATGATATGTTTGAAAGGTTTAACAAGCTGACTTGCAGCTTCATGATAAATATTATGAAGCTGAAGAAGTGAATTTGAAATTTTTGCTTACTCTCCCTGATCATTTGGAACAGAAAATCTCAGCAATCAGAGAAGGGAGAGACTTGAGCATAATAACGCCGGAAGTCCTGTATGGAATCTTGAAAACATATGAACCGGAAATTATTCAAAGGAAATCATTAAGATCTGGTCAAGGGCATGTTGTAGATGGTTCAAATGCCCTAATTGTCAATGAAAGTCAGACCTCGAATGATGAGCCAAGATCCTGAACTCCAGCTGCCTCAACAAGTGAGCAAAAAATCAATGATTCACAGGAACAAGTTATACTAGAAATGGAAGAAGATGAGTTCTACACCCTGGATGAACTTGATGAGCTGGATCAATCAATGGCCTATCTGGCAAGAAAGTTCTCTAACATTAGAGTAAAGAAGTCAATATTCTTCAAGGGTAAAGGACAATCATTCAACAAAGACAACAACTGGAAAGGAAAGGGGAAGTACATATCTGATAGCAAAAATGGTTACAAAACTGGATCTGTGGATAGATCAAAGATAAGGTGCTTTAACTGTGATGAGTTAGGCCATTTTTCTACAGAATGCAGGAAACCCAAGAAAGAAAAATAAGACAAAGCTTATCTTGAATTAGAAGCAAAGTATGAAGCTCTTCTAAAGAAACAACAAAGTAAAGCCTATATTGCAGATGGTAAAAGTTGGGATGACTCTGACAATGATGAAGATGAGGAAGTTGGAAATTATGCACTAATGCCCTAGGAGCAAGGAGAGTCTTCTTCATAAAAAACACAGGTACCAACTCTTACGACCGTTTATTTAAATGTGAATCAATATAAGTAAACTGTTGAAAAGATGAGCACAGAAATGTTTCACACTTATATAAGTATGGTGGCTGCTACTGAAGAAGTTAGCAGACTGACAAAGATAAATGAGAAGCTTGAGAATGAGAAACAGGAAACTGAATTCTTGATAATGGAGCTTGAAGCTGTAAAACAAGAAAATGTTTATCTAAAGAACAAGCACAAGTGTGCAAATGAGATTGAAGCTGTGTTGAAAGAAAAGCTAAAGAAAAATGAAGTGAAGTTGAAGTCCTTCAGGAATGCATCTGAGTTGGTTGGACAATACCATGAGAAAAACAAGCCATGTGCAAATATTTCTATTGATCTTGATTATGATGCCTTGAACAGTAAGAAAAAAAACATAGGTGATAAAGGAAAAACAACGAAAAATGAAAATGTTCCAGCAATGCTGAAAAAGGTTGGTTCACCTATGTTCAAGGCATGTGAAATTAACTTTAGTGAAGAAGAGTTGATTATCAAGCAAGAAATTGCAGATGAGGATAATGAGAAGAAAATTACAAATGCAACTCAATCTTCCAAAGCTGAAGAAAATCTCATGGACAACCACAACATCAAGACACCTGACAAAGAAATCAAAACTGAAGATGCAAGAAAGAAGAAGAAAAATAGAAATGGAAAAATTGGGATTAACAAAAGCAATAATTTTTCTTATATTGCAGATGCTCGAAGAAAGAAATGTGAGAAATGTGGCTTTGTGAATCACCTAACTCACCTTTGTAAAAAGGATGTTAGCAAGCCAGTTGTAACACCCCCAAATCCGGGGTCGGGGATTCGGGTTGTCACGAGTTCCATTTCCCTTATCAATACTTAATCTTAACAGTCAACCAACTACTGCGTACTGTGACCCCACAATATACACACACACCACAAGTTATAGTCTCAGAGATGAATACCAAAAATAACACAAGTCATTTTATTCCATATTATAAGCCATTACACCTCAAGAGGGTTTTTGAATAAATTTAAATTTCTTTGCCATTATTACAATTCATATAGATACATAAGTCCGGTACACCAGAAGTTGAAAGCCTAGCCTATTGGTACTTCCTACCGCAGCTACAGCAGCATCAACACCTACAAGAAACTGCAGAACGTTTCCTATCCGCTCGCAAATTGGGAGCTTGGTCCTGATCATCTTGTCTATCTGTTGTTGTATGATGAAATAAGAAAGCAAGGGTGAGCAACAAGCCCACCAAAATAATATGTATAATAATTAACAATATATGAGCATTCTCATAGTACTCATGAAAGTCTTGGTAAAAAGAAATGAACCAAGTTGATATCTTAACGCGACCAAGTCACAAAATATTCAGTATATATATACATATATACTTTTCACAATCTTTGAAATCCTCTGACATGTATAATATACACAGAGTTCCAGTTTATAACTGTATAAAATATCGTTGCAAGGTGATCTCATATATCTACCCTTATCTCAACATTTTTCTGAAAACCTTTGTCATTCATAAGATAATCATTAACTAGATATAAGTTGAAAAGATGAAGTTACAAGATACTCCAATATACTTATATCTTTTTTTTCCGAATACTACTTGAACTACCACCATTCAAGGTATAAATAGTTCATATCATAGATGAAGCTACACGACAAAACTTGTATAGAATCAATCTTTGAAATATCATCAAAATGAAATGAAGTTATGAGATACTTCATTTGATGAAAACATCATTTTGAAAACTTGACCCTGCCAACACTCAACAATCGCTCAGCCGTAGCCTTTCTATCGAAGTGCTCTGGGTAGTGTTGCAGAAATATCCAACTGGATGAGGAACTCATTACGGGAGTTTGCCGCGCCAGGAAGACCACTTACGATGATCAGTCGCAGTAGTGCAACCCCACCATTTTCTAAATGTAGAGGAGAACAGTCGGATTTACTTGTCAACCGAACCCTGGACTCCTAAGGAATGGACCGTCTTAGCGGAACTTCCAGGCCATTTGGGCCAATATAATAAGGCTGGGCCGACGCCACTCGGCCACTTACGCCACTCCTAGTTCAGATGAAATTCATGACTCTGAAACATAAAGCTCGTCCCCCCTTTCCCCAAGTAGAAACTTATTGATACGGCTCCACCAAGAAGTCGTATCTAGTTGGAAAGGAAAACTCACCGATATTTCCTAGGTGATGCCTGTTAATGGATTAACTTGTTCCAAGAATTTTACTTTCCGATTGTTGGGTAAGTAATCAAAAACTCTTTTATCAAAACAGCAACCTTGTTGCGAATATAAAATACACCACAGAGCCGGATCCTTCAGGTTTTGAGCGAGTATTTAAATCCCCTTTGAAAGGAAGATCTTAAATATAAAAAAATGAGTTTTGGGATCCGCCCTAACCTTTAAAAATCATTTTGAAGACTCGAAAACATTTTAAGAATGTTTGGAGTAATGCTGATTTAATGAAATAAATCAGTCCCGATATATTAGAAAAGATCTGAATATTATTATTTAAATAATATTCCCATAAAGGATAATCTTTCTAAAAATAATTGAAGTAGAAGTTTTAAAACTTATACTTGAAATTAATAATAAATAACCAAAGATATACTTATACGAAAGTACGATCTTTATTTGAATAATCGAAAATAAGTTTGATTATCGAAACATTATTCTTTAATAAAATAAAGAATATTATTTAATAAAATAAGCGGAGTCATAAGTCCTCGAATGAATATTCAAAATAATATTCATTAAATAAAATAAACGGAGTCATAAGTCCTCGAATGAATATTCAAAATAAAATTCATTAAATAAAATAAAGTTATCGAATAAACCTTATTCGATTAATAGTTTTGGAAACTCTATCTATCTATCTATATATATATAAATAAATATATATATATATATATATTATACTCGGGAACATCGACTCCTGGTTTAGAAAATGTTCACCTTTGGGTCCCCTACACTAATGGTATACACAACTACTGCTTATCTCTAGCATAGGTATTATACAACTTATAATCATTTGAATCAACAATTAGATATCAAGATTACGAAACAGACATGCATATATACCATATCAACATGCTCCAATATATCGCAAGATTTGCTAATAACAATCATGCACTTATCACAAGATAATGCATATACATATATACATCACAACAACAATATAACAGGTAGAAAAGTTGCCTGAGTGTTCCCGGATAGACTTAAGCTTAGAGTGGGTCCGATAACCTATGAACAATAACATAAGTCGGAATTAAATCCTGGTCGCTTAAGAAACTAGAATTTAACCAATTGAACCCTAACGTTCGCTTATGGTCACTTCTTACGCTTAACGAATCACATAAGTCGTTCGAGTACCCTCGGCTCCACCATTTTTAATAATTTAACCATTAAGAATTTTAAGGAGATTCTTTCGCGAGTACCCTACCAACTGCCTAATCCACTTTACACAATTTTTTCATACTCCATTTAGTCATTGAAGGGCCTTAACCAAGGTTTCAAAGTAAGGCGAGGGGTAATGGTTCGTTCGCGAAACGCCGTTACTTAAAACGGTCGTTTCTCCTAAACCGTACATAGGATTCAAGCGAACCACATATCAAAAAGAAGTTCGTAACATGAACTATCTAATCATGGCAATGGTCAAAACCTAACAGTGAGTTCACGGGTCTTGAAGTTAAGAACAAAAACAGTCTAAGGTAAATCGGGCATTATGACGGCTATGTTTATGCGATTTCCCAAATTTTACCATTCCAAATCATATCAATCCAACTACCAATCAACAACAACTCAAGATACACATCAATGCTACTGATTTTAGTTATAATAAGCCCAAGAATCTCAATTTAATCCAATATCAAACTATCTTCAAATTCAACCAAACTACTAAATCAAACAATGTTCAATTCATGCTTAAACATTTAAACTACTACTCCTCCATTAACAATCATCAACACCTCAATTAAAATCCAATCACTACAAACCCAACCAAACTTTAAACACACAAGCATCATGCTTCTCATGAACTAGAAACTAGGGTTTGAAGTTTTATACCTTCCTTGAAGCTTTTAATCAATGAAAGATCCTTGGAATGCCCATGGAAGCCTTAATTTATGCTTAAGCTACCTTGACCTTACAAATAAAATCAAGAATCAAAAATTTGTTCTTGAAAGTTACTATTCACCCTAAACTAAAATGATTTATTTGAGCTAGCAAACCTTGGATTCAAGCACTCAAACTACTTGCTCTTCTTAGTTATGAAATATAGAATCCAAGGAAACAAACCTCTTGAATTATGATTGAGTGGAGCTTGGGTTTGGAAATTTTTCTTCTTGTTTTTCTTCAAAAAACCGCGAGCAAGGAGATGGGGGGGGGGAGAAA
This sequence comes from Apium graveolens, assembly GCF_009905375.1. NCBI lineage: Eukaryota > Viridiplantae > Streptophyta > Magnoliopsida > Apiales > Apiaceae > Apium > Apium graveolens. Next base: position 1,254,683 of record NC_133647.1, on the reverse strand, counting down.
TGAATGTGTTTGCTTGGTTGCTTCCTTTTTGTTTGTTAATTAACCTTTTACCATCGTAAAAATTGTGTGGCTCACAATCAACCAACCAACCCTTCCCATTTGGTCATGCTTATGTCATCTACTTATGTCATCTTGTTACACTTGTCTTTCTCTTGTTGGTGTGATGACATCATCATCCACTAACCCCTTTGATTAACTCCTAATTACTTGGCTAATGATCGCTGATCTGTTATACGGTTCACTTAACTTTCGTTCGCGTTTATCGTTCGAGGGATCATATCCGGGATCTTATTATTTGGGTTCCCCTACCCTTTCTCCATATTTTATATTCCTTTTATAATCCCCTCTTATAATCCTTGAATTTAAATCCTTTTAATCATGTTACCTTATACTCCGTTCTTTCGGTATATGGTGGATTTTCGAGAAAAATCAAAGTGTTCGAATTTGGATTCTCACGATCTTTACATACACTTATTTACTTTATGGAATACTAATACGATCTTAGAATTTTCAAAACAGTACTCCTATATAGTGTGGTCTGATAATTTTCCTTAATCAGCATCATCAGCAAAAGTTATTATTCATCCGTGTTTCAAAAATTCCAAAAATTGGGGTTATTACAGTCTCCCCTCCTTAAAAGGATTCCGTCCCGGAATCGGATAGAAAATGAATAGGGATGCTCTCTTAGCATTGCACTTTCTAACTCTCAAGTAAATTTTCTTACATTGTGCTTCTACCATCAAACTCTTACTAGTTTGATAACCCTTCTCCTAAGAACTTGTTCCTTTTCAATCTATAACCCTTCCCGGTTGCTCCATATAGGTTACGTCTGGTTGCATGTCTATGCGCTCATATGCCCCTATTTGTCTGGCATCCGAATTACACTTCCTTAACATTGATACGTGAACACGTTATGAACTTGCTACAGGTTCGGGGGTAGGGCTAGCTCATATGCTAACTTCCCAATATGTCTTAATATCTCTAAGGGTCCAACACTTCGTGGGCTTAGCTTTCCTTTCTTTCCGAACCACATCCATCTTTTCCAAGGGAATACCTATAACAGCACTAGGTCCCCTACTTCATATTCCTTGTCCTTTCGTGTCAAATCAACATACTTCTTATGTCCATCTTGGGCTACTACCAGCCGTCCTCTGATTAGATCTATTATGTTTTTGGTCCATTGGACCACTTCGGGTCCGAGCATCTTGTGCTCTACAACTTCATCCTAACATAAGGGAGATCGACATTGTCTTCCCTCAAGGATCTCATAAAGCGACATCTCGATACCTGATATACGATCTATTATCGTAAGAAAACTCAATCCGCGTTAAGTGACCATTCCAAATTCTTTCAAGTCTATTGCACAGACTCTCATCATAGCTTCTAGCATTATAGCTTTTGTTTTTCAATACTTCTTCTTTTCTTGTTCGTAAGCGTTACTATCTTCCGTACAGAATACTATTCTAGATATACCTTTACTCGCTAGAGTTTTATAACCTTTTATTAACCACATCAACCTTAGTATCACGAACGTGTTAGATTCGGAATACCACCGCACTGGTACTACTCCTTTCTAGCTGCTTCTATCTTCAAAAGCTTGGTCCTTCATATAGAATTTAAAGAATTTATTGAGAGATCACTATGATCATGAACACTTGTTATATCGCATAGTTAGTACAGAAGGTGGCCAGCCTTTAGTACTTGACAAGCAATTAAACAACATATGGTATCCTACTAGGCTTCTATCACACAGATAGATAGTCATTCGGCAATACCTCCCCTTCTGGAAGGGTTGTTCTTCTCAGTTTATACAAAATGAAAAGGAGAGAAAAGAATGAATTGAAGAGAATTGTATATATATAAAATATACTGCCACAAAATATCTGGCTTGGAATCTACCTCTAAACTATAGAGGTTTGTCATAGGAGAACAAAACATATACGTATATAAATCAACATCAAGTATTATAGTAGTGTATTTCACATGCCTAAATATTTTTTTCTATTATGTCCATCATTCTGTGGACCCATGCTCTTGCTCGAGCTTATACACAATCACCTTTGAAACTCCCTCGACATCAAAAATTGAATCTGGGATCTCATTCTAGACATCTTCGTTATTAGAATTCAATGCTTGCATCGCAACCTTCCTCGTATAGTAATACGACTCTCTATTCATAAGAAGGAATAAGTATATCATAGGTAAATGTTCGGCTTCGTCGGTCTATCATTAACAACTTATACATCACCACGACCCGATTAGTGGTACTCAATCTCAACATCCATTACAATACAACTCTCACGGTTGTAATCGGCTCATTATTCAAGAATCATTGATGCATTCCTATAGTCCACCACGGACCTACTATAGTCATTCATTTTCCATGAAATCTTAATTTCTAACCATACAGAGTCCATACATATCGTATCGAATTCTTCTAAGGAGGTAACATGATCACCGTTCATGATTCATGAAGAACACTCCTGAACTTGACGTACATATGACATGAAGCAGATAAAATTGCAGAAGAGTTTCAATGAAAGCAACGATAGCAGGTTAATACCATTCTTAATCATATGCCTTCAATAGAAGACTTAACTCAAAGGTTTGTTTTAGTCCTTTTGAAACATGGTCCTGGCTTATTCTCAAGATAGTACCTTCTAAGATAGATAGCCCGCTCATGGCGATTACACGAATTAAACCTTTACCAAACTACTATTACGTTTGGGTATTGCACAGTCATCAGAAGGAATGTCAATCTTCCAAACCATAATACAACCTTCACGGCTTCAACCATCATCACTGTATTCTTCTGGCACGAGCGCCTATAATTTCTCTCTTAAACTTAGAGTGTCGGCCACCTCTTTGGCCTTTCCTGATAGTAAAATTTCCTTACAATCAGTGTCATTTTAAATGATCTTCAACTAAGTTTTCTGCCTCATTTCCAATCATTGCTTGTGTGAAAATGCTCTTCCTTACGCTTTGGTGAGAGAAAAAAAATCACCATTTTTTTTCCATAAGTTATTGCCTCAGTCTTTTTGAGGTTAACAATGTCACGACTGACTCTCGATCATACATATGACGTCTCTTATCTTGGGTCCTACTTGTTTTCACCAATCTCGACCTTTATTTTTCACCAATCTCGACCTTTATTGGGCCGATCTATAGTTTCTTATGGTTTAATACATGCCCACCTGGCATTATTATTATTACGTCATATTTCCTTTATCAGCATTTCTATTCTTGAGAATTTTGAATATTTCCTTTCTCCTTGTAAAACCTCTAAGGTTATCCTTAAATCCTTCCTCCTGTATTCCCTAGATACAGGGCATATCAAAATACCATTTACTAATACTAGAACCATTGTCTATGTACTTCTGAAAAATTTCTCTACTGATCTTTAAAGGTTGTTGTTGCCTTAATCCTTCATTCCGTATTACCCAAACTCATAATGTCCCTATTAAGGGTGAAATGTCAACCTTTATGCATTCCCCCATGGTTCATCTCAAGTTATTAAGGTTATATCCTTAATTCCACCTTTAAAAAGGTACTTACATCCTTCCATAGATAAATCAAGTCATATATCCCTGATAAGGGCATCTTATTCAATCATTTCCACCTCCATATTCAATACCAAATTTCATAATAGTATCTTTATCCAAAATGAGGCCAATCCATATGGCCTCCAAAAGACAATAATGGTTATCCACTTTTCTTGCCTGATTCGGTAATGATCACATGGATGTTCTTTAAGATATTGGTTGTGTTCAACGTGAACTTCTATTTACTAAATCCTCATTTACTTTTGTTGTTTATCTCAATAGTCATCTCAATGATGAGATATCTTTTATGTCTGGCGTCCCCCTTTTTGTGTATCAATTCACATGCGTTACTTACACCTAACATTCTTGAAGGTCACTTCCTTCATCCAATTTTTCTAATTTCTTACTTTCTTGTCTCCTCAGTCCATCCGTGTTTCCTTATTAATCAATCGATCTATCTCAAATTTTCATCGAATACTGTCAACTTCAAGGGAATTAACTATATGTATCGCTTATGCCTTCAAACCTTGAATTTATCTCATGATCAGTCACCATCGCACTGATGATGACACACTTCTCTATATTTATTGCAAGGGTTTCTTAGGGTTTCCCATACCTAACTCCCTTATCACTTCTCAAATCTATTTCCTTTATATCCCTTTATACTCCTACCCTTTTCAGTCTTTTATTTTTGTTTCCATTACAACCATTACATGAACCAAAACAACATAAGCATTGATTTCAAACATCCCGTCATTCTAGATTCGTGTCCTCAGAACGAATCTTAACAACTTTTACAACTTAGATTCATAATTCATCATACTCGTCCTGCTTTTGTTCTGGTTCTAAAGCTTTTACACTACCTCCATAACCTTGGGAAGTACTTTCCCGAAAATAATTGTCTGAACTTTAATCAGTTTATTATAACCTCTGGCCCCGTGCCTTTCTTGGCCTTTCACTAACGGGTGGCCTCTCCCTTAGGGGGTAAGTGACAAAAAACAGTCTTTTGTGCTCCGTCAATCATTTAGAATCTCAAATGATTCCTATATTTCCTTTAGCCAGGCTCTTGCCTCGACTGGGTCAACCTGTTCCTTGGAACTCTGAGAGCTTAGCGACTTAAAGGTCATGAAAGAATTTCCTACCGCACTGTTTCCTCAAGGTGGTGGTTGGGGATAAAAGTATAAGTTTTGTTTAGGCAGGTCCATGAATTGCCCCATAGGAGTACCGTCCTAGTTCTCCCTATCTTGCTCGACTTCTGTTTTCTCAGTATGAAATATTTTCTCCTCCTCCCCATAATCGGGGTCATCCTACATGTTTTAAATCCTCATTTTCCACTTCATTATGTTATGGGTTCCTTCTATCTTGATGGCGACCTTTCTGACTATCGCATTCAGGGTTTGCCCTAAATATTATTCCTAGAACTATGGCTTTCATCTAAGATCTCGTCCTTAAGCTCTTGAACGTTTGGAACCTAAATTCTGTAGGAATACCTCATTATTCCCTTATCATCTTTCTCAGTATTAATCTCTTCTCTATTTGTTGGCTCTCTGCCTTCATTCATCACTTTTTCTTGGCATAATATGATCTTTTCCAAGAATTCGGGCTGTATTGCAATCTCAAACAGATTTTCGGTACCGGCTCCGGTTACGTTCACTCCTATTTCCATTTCCTCAAAATCTCTTATCAACTCTTTCAAAGACATTATCATCTTGAGTCTCTCCTTTACACTAAGGGCATTAGCCACCATTTTGGCTTTCCTTGGATGATAAAGAATCTCATAATCGTAATCTTTGATTAGCTCTAACCACCTCATCTGGCGCATGTTGAGCTCTTTCTGCGTGAAAATGTACTAGAGCACTTATGGCTTAGGTAAATCTCGCACTTCTCTCCATACAAGTAGTGCCTCCAATCTTTAGGGCAAAACTATTGCCACGAGCCCAAGCTCATGGGTGGGGATATCAAATTTTATATTCCCTTAATTATCTTGACGCGTACGCGAGTACCTTGTTGTGCTGTATAAGAGCACCCTAATTCCTTATGCGAAGCGTCACTACACATCACAAAATCTCCTTTTCCATCTGACAATGTCAACATAGGGGTCGTCACCAATCTTTGCTTCAGTTCTTAGAAGCTGTTCTCGCATTTCTCTTTCCATTCAAACTTCTCAGTCTTACGAGTAAGCCGCATTACACGGGATGCGATCTTTGCAAACTTGAACGAACCTCCGGTTGTAATCGGCCAATCCTACCTTTGGCAGTCGCCCTGACTACGGTCATCAATTCCTCAGCGGTCCTTTCTTCATTCTTGTCAGGATCTCCCACGGGATCCTTTTCAGCAACAATCCCTTATGGGATAACATCCTTATCCGTTACATCCTTAATATGAACATCATCTGATCCCTCATTAGAACGCTCTATCGGACCCACAATCTGATCTCCAATAAGTAATAAAACATCATCGCGTTGTTGCTCCTCAACCTCAGGGTTCGGAGTCCCGCTACCATATATGATAACGAACTACGCTTCTATCACGATATTTATAAGGGTTCCCATAAGGGTTTTAACTGTAAGTACTACGTTAGGTAGCCCGACTATGAACTTGGCAAGAGTTCTTATTATCTTAGTGAACTTATTATCTTAACGTCACATCATCTCTGAGGTTTGTAACGCTTCGCTCTGATACCATTTCTGTAACACCCCCAAATCCGGGGTCGGGGATTCGGGTTGTCACGAGTTCCATTTCCCTTATCAATACTTAATCTTAACAGTCAACCAACTACTGCGTACTGTGACCCCACAATATACACACACACATCACAAGTTATAGTCTCAGAGATGAATACCAAAAATAACACAAGTCATTTTATTCCATATTATAAGCCATTACACCTCAAGAGGGTTTCTGAATAAATTTACATTTCTTTGCCATTATTACAATTCTTATAGATACATAAGTCCGGTAAACCAGAAGTTGAAAGCCTAGCCTATTGGTACTTCCTACCTCAGCTACAGCAGCATCAACGCCTACAAGAAACTGCGGAACGTTTCCTATCCGCTCGCCAATTGGGAGCTTGGTCCTGATCATCTTGTCTATCTGTTATTGTGTGATGAAATAAGAAAGCAAGGGTGAGCAACAAGCCCACCGAAATAATATGTATAATAATTAACAATATATGAGCATTCTCATAGTACTCATGAAAGTCTTGGTCAAGAAGAAATGAACCAAGTTTGATATCTTAACGCGACCAAGTCGCAAAATATTCAGTATATATGTATATATATACTTTTCAAAATCTTGGAAGTCCTCTTCCATGCATAATATACACAGAGTTCCAGTTTATAATTGTATAAAAATATCGTTGCAAGGTGATCTCATATATCTAACCTTGTCTCAACGTTTTTGTGAAAATCTTTGTCATGCATAAGATAATCATTAACCAGATATAAGTTGAAAAGATGAAGTTACAAGATACTCCAATATACTTATATATTTTCCGAATACTACTTGAACTACCACTGTTCAAGTTATAATTAGTTCATCCCATAGATGAAGCTACACGACAAAACTTGTATAGAATCAATCTTTGAAATATCATCAAAATGAAATGAAGTTACGAGATACTTCATTTGATGAAAACATCATTTTGAAAACTCGACCCTGCCAACACTCAACAATCGCCCAGCCGTAGCCTTTCTATCGAAGTGCTCTGGGTAGTGTTGCAGAAATATCCAATTGGATGATGAACTCATTACGGGAGTTTTCCGCGCCAGGAAGACCACTTACGATGATCAGTCGCAGTAGTGCAACCCCACCATTTTCTACATGTAGAGGAGAACAGTCGGATTTACTTGTCAACCGAACCCTGGACTCCTAAGGAATGGACCGTGTTAGCAGAACTTTCGGGTCATTTGGGCCAATAAATAAGGCTGGGCCGGCGCCACTCGACCACTTACGCCACTCCTAGTTCAGATGAAATCCATGACTCTGAAACGTAAAGCTCGTCTCCCCTTTCCCCAAGTAGGAACTTGTTGATACGACTCCACCAAGAAGTCGCATCTAGTTGGAAAGAAGAACTGACCGATATTTCCCAGGCGATGCCTGTTAATGGATTAACTTATTCCAAGAATTTTACTTCCGGAGTGTTGGGTAAGTAATCAAAAATTCTTTTATCAAAACAGCAACCTTGTTGCGAATATAAGAATACATCACGGAGCCGGATCCCTCAGATTTTTGAGCGAGTATTTAAATCCCCTTCGAAAGGAAGATCTTAAATTTGAAAACGAGTTTTGGGATCCGCTCTAACTTTTAAAATCATTTTGAAGACTCGAAAACATTTTTAAGAATGTTTGGAGTAATGCTGATTTAATAAAATAAATCAGTCCCGATATATTAGAAAATATCTGAATATTATTATTTAAATAATATTCCCACAAGGATAATCCTTATAAAAATAATTGAAGTAGAAGTTTTAAAACTTATACTTGAAATGAATAATAAATAACCGAAGATATACTTATACGAAAGTACGATCTTTATTTTGAATAATCGAAAATAAGTTTGATTATCGAAACATTATTCTTTAATAAAATAAAGAATATTATTTAATAAAAGAAGCGGAGTCATAAGTCCTCGAATGAATATTCAAAATAATATTTATTTAATAAAATAAGCGGAGTCATAAGTCCTCGAATGAATATTCAAAATAATATTCATTAAATAAAATAAAGTTATCGAATAAACCTTGTTAGGTCACACACACTGTAGAGGGGGTGAATACAGTGTAAAGTATAATCAAATCAAACTTTAATATCTCAAGTAACAGAAAACAAACTTTATTAAAACAATAAACTCTGTTACAGTATGGAACTGTTACCTCTCAGTGATGAACAAATATCACGAGAGCTGCTAGGGTTACTACGAATAATCTTCTCGAATATGATAACACTTATAGTGTAAACCCTATGTCTGTGTTTATATACTACACAGTTACAAGATAATCACTAATTGATATGGAATATAATTCTGCTTCCTAAATATATCAATCAGATATCATTTCTTCCAAGTATTCTATTCTTCATAGAATTCCTTGTTCATGCATATCTCTTCTTATGCTTATCTCGATCTTCTTTCCTTTAATCAACTATTATCCTTAACTGAATGTACTTCAGCACTTAAGTTCTGATATCCATCTTCTGATGATTATCTCCTGATAATATAAGTACTGATATCCTTAAGTCCTGACTTCCAGTAAGTACTGATTTATCCTATTTAAGTAAGATCTGAAAACTAAACATAAATCATATTAGCCATGACATTATCAAATATATCCAACAATATCCCCCAACTTGTAAATTAGCATAATATACAAGTTTAACAGATATTTGATGATGTCAAAAACATTAAGTACAAATGCATGAGAATTAGACTAGATAACTACAACTTACAGTCCTTAAAGCTTTACCAATATTTAACTTCTGATAACAGCTTCAGTCTGTACAAATATCAGAATTTAATCAGTTGTAGATCTTGACTTGGCTTCATCTTCTGATCTCTCTGATGTCAGGAGTTGTTCTGAGATAGTTCTTCAACAAACATCTCTCAGCATATCTAAGTTCATCAATCATTCTCCTTTTAGCATCTTTAAGCTCTGCATTATCTTCACCAATTTGAAAGATTGCAGCCCTGAGATCATTAATCTTTGCTTTTCTTATATCCTGATCCAGTCTGATCAAATAAGCTTTATCAGACTCAAGATTGAATTCCACAGCCCTGTAACCCAGAAAGGTAGTTATAATTTTAGCAGTGTTGGGCTTCATTTCAACTATATCACCCTTGTGATCTCTGTACTTTGGAACATATGTGTTGTCAGACTTAACAGAATAAAGCCTTTTCTGTCTCTGAATCTGATCCTTCAAATAGTTTGCAGCACTTCCTGTTAATCTATTATCCACTTGAAGTAAGAATAGTACATGCTCCAATTCTTCAAAATACTTCAATGGAATGGCATTTTGCCTTATATGATAAACCCTACCATCTGTCATGAAGTACAATAAGATGTGTTCTTTCAAGAAGAAATGAACCAAGTTGATATCTTAACGCGACCAAGTCGCAAAATATTCAGTATATATATACATATATACTTTACACTATCTTTGAAATCCTCTTACATGTATAATATACACAGAGTTCCAGTTTATAACTGTATAAAAATATCGTTGCAAGGTGATCTCATATATCTACCCTTGTTTCAACATTTTTCTGAAAACCTTTGTCATTCATAAGATAATCATTAACTAGATATAAGTTGAAAAGATGAAGTTACAAGATACTCCAATATACTTATAACTTTTTTTTCCGAATACTACTTGAACTACCACCGTTCAAGGTATAAATAGTTCATCTCATAGATGAAGCTACACGACAAAACTTGTATAGAATCAATCTTTGAAATATCATCAAAATGAAATGAAGTTACGAGATACTTCATTTGATGAAAACATCATTTTGAAAACTCGACCCTGCCAACACTCAACAATCGCCCAGCCGTAGCCTTTTTATCGAAGTGCTCTGGGTAGTGTTGCAGAAATATCCAACTGGATGATGAACTCATTACGAGAGTTTGCCGCGCCAGGAAGACCACTTACGATGATCAGTCGCAGTAGTGCAACCCCACCATTTTCTAAATGTAGAGGAGAACAGTCGGATTTACTTGTCAACCGAACCCTGGACTCCTAAGGAATGGACCGTCTTAGCGGAACTTCCAGGCCATTTGGGCCAATATAATAAGGCTGGGCCGACGCCACTCGGCCACTTACGCCACTCCTAGTTCAGATGAAATTCATGACTCTGAAACATAAAGCTCGTCCCCCCTTTCCCCAAGTAGAAACTTATTGATACGGCTCCACAAAGAAGTCGTATCTAGTTGGAAAGGAAAACTCACCGATATTTCCCAGGCGATGCCTGTTAATGGATTAACTTGTTCCAATAATTTTACTTCCCGAGTGTTGGGTAAGTAATCAAAAACTCTTTTATCAAAATAGCAACCTTGTTGCGAATATAAAATACACCACAGAGCCAGATCCCTCAGGTTTTGAGCGAATATTTAAATCCCCTTCGAAAGGAAGATCTTAAATATAAAAAAAATGAGTTTTGGGATCCGCCCTAACCTTTAAAAATCATTTTGAAGACTCGAAAATATTTTAAGAATATTTGGAGTAATGCTGATTTAATGAAATAAATCAGTACCGATATATTAGAAAATATATGAATATTATTATTTAAATAATATTCCCATAAAGGATAATCTTTCTAAAAATAATTGATGTACAAGTTTTAAAACTTATACTTGAAGTGAATAATAAATAACCAAAGATATACTTATACGAAAGTACGATCTTTATTTGAATAATCGAAAATAAGTTTGATTATCGAAACATTATTTTTTAATAAAATAAAGAATATTATTTAATAAAATAAGCGGAGTCATAAGTCCTCGAATGAATATTCAAAATAATATTCATTAAATAAAATAAACGGAGTCATAAGTCCTCGAATGAATATTCAAAATAATATTCATTAAATAAAATAAAGTTATCGAATAAACCTTATTCGATTAATATTTTTGGAAACTCTATCTATCTATATATATATATATATAAATAAATATATACATATATTATACTCGGGAACATCGACTCCCGGTTTAGAAAATGTTCACCTTTGGGTCCCCTATACAAAGGGTATACGCAACTACTGCTTATCTCTAGCATAGGTATTATGCAACTTATAATAATTTGAATCAACAATTAGATATCAAGATTACGAAACAGACATGCATATATACCATATCAACATGCTCCAATATATCGCAAGATTTGCTAATAACAATCATGCACTTATCACAAGATAATGCATATACATATGTACATCACAACAACAGTATAATAGGTAGAAAACTTGCCTGAGTGTTCCCGGATAGATTTAAGCTTAGAGTGGGTCCGATAACCTATGAACAACAACATAAGTCAGAATTAAATCCCGGTCGCTTAAGAAACTAGACTTTAACCAATTGAACCCTAACGTTCGCTTATGGTCACTTCTTACGCTTAACGAATCACATAAGTCGTTCGAGTACCCTCGGCTCCACCATTTTTAATAATTTAACCATTAAGAATTTTAAGGAGATTCTTTCGCGAGTACCCTACCAACTGCCTAATCCACTTTACACAATTGTTTCATAATCCATTTAGGCATTTAAGGGCCTTAACCAAGGTTTCAAAGTAAGGCGAGGGGTAATGGTTCGTTCGCGAAACGCCGTTACTTAAAACAGTCGTTTCTCCTAAACCGTACATCGGATTCAAGCGAACCACATATCAAAACGAAGCTCGTAACATGAACTATCTAATCATGGCGGTCAAAACCTAACAGTGAGTTCACAGGTCCTGAAGTTAAGAACAAAAACAGTCTAAGGTAAATCGGGCATTACGACGGCTATGTTTACGCGATTTCCCAAATTTTACCATTCCAAATCATATCAATCCAACTACCAATCAACAACAACTCAAGATACACATCAATGCTACTGATTTCAGTCATAATAAGCCCAATAATCTCAATTTAATCCAATATCAAACTATCTTCAAATTCAACCAAACTACTAAATCAAACAAGGTTCAATTCATGCTTAAACATTTAAACTACTACTCCTCCATTAACAATCATCAACACCTCAATTAAAATCCAATCACTACAAACCAAACCAAACTTTAAACACACAAGCATCATGCTTCTCATGAACTATATTAATCAAAACCACTCCTAAATATTCAAAGTAAAACTAGGGTTTGAAATTTTATACCTTCCTTAAAGCTTTTAATCAATGAAAGATCCTTGGAATGCCCATGGAAGCCTTAATCTACGCTTAAGCTACCTTGACCTTACAAATAAAATCAAGAATCAAAAATTTGTTCTCGAAAGTTACTATTCACCCTAAACTAAAATGATTTATTTGAGCTAGCAAACCTTGGATTCAAGCACTCAAACTACTTGCTCTTCTTAGTTATGAAATATAGAATCCAAGGAAACAAACCTCTTGAATTATGATTGAGTGGAGCTTGGGTTTGGAAATTTTTCTTCTTGTTTTTCTTCAAAAAATCGTGAGCAAGGAGATGGGGGGGAGAAATGAATGTGTTTGCTTGGTTGCTTTATTTTTGTTTGTTAATTAACCTTTTACCATGGTAAAAATTGTGTGGCTCACAATCAACCAACCAACCCTTCCCATTTGGTCATGCTTATGTCATCTACTTATATCATCTTGTTACACTTGTTTTCCTCTTGTTGGTGTGATGACATCATCATCCACTAACCCCTTTGATTAACTCCTAATTACTTGGCTAATGATCGCTGATCTGTTATACGGTTCGCTTAACTTTCGTTCGCGTTTATCGTTCGAGGGATCATATCCGGGATCTTATTATTTGGGTTCCCCTACCCTTTCTCAATATTTTATATTCCTTTTATAATCCCCTCTTATAATCCTTGAATTTAAATCCTTTTAATCATGTTACCTTATACTCAGTTCTTTCGGTATATGGAGGATTTTCGGGAAAAATCAAAGTGTTCGAATTTGGATTCTCACGATCTTTACATAAACTTATTTACTTTATGGAATACTAATACGATCTTAGAATTTTCATAACAGTACTCCTATATAGTGTGGTCTGATAATTTTCCTGAATCAGCATCATCAGCAAAAGTTACTATTCATCCATGTTTCAAAAATTCCAAAAATCGGGGTTATTACACCAGTTGAAGGTTCCTGCAAATACAATGAAGCAAGTGCAAATGATCCCTACTCATTCTGTGACAAGTTTGATTGCATTTCCTGCAATTTGAAAGTGATGGAAAGCTGTCACAAGTTGAGAGTAGACCTCAAAGAAATAATAACCGGGTCTACAACAAATAGGGAAAATGCACAACAGCCACTGAATTCTATTATATCTGAAACAAATCATTCTACTTCTGCTAAATCAGTTAACTAGAAGAAAGTGTCCAATACTGCTTGGGATGCTAAATACACTTAAAACTCATTGTGTACAGGGCAAAATGAAGAAGGTCATATGGATCATTGATAGTGGATGTTCCAGACATATGACAGGTGATAAAGCCCTGCTATCACAATTTGAGGAGAAGGCTGGCCTTTTAATGATCTTTGGAGATAACAACAAAGGATTCACAATGGGATACGGCAAGATTCTTTCTGAAAATGTTGTCATTGATGATGTTGCATTGGTAGCTGGTCTTGTAGTGAATCTTCTCAGTGTTATCCAATTTGCAGACAAAGGTTTTGAAGTTTTATTCAACAAAGAAGAATACACTTTTATCAGCAAGAAAACTGGTGTAGTTGCTCTGAAAGGAGCCAGGAAAGGAAGCTTGTTTGTTGCAGACTTGGACTCAATAAATGAGGGTGGAATTTGTTGCTTCTACACCAAGGCATCCACAGAGCAAAACAAACTATGACACAAGAGACTCTCACATCTGAACTACAAGGCAATCAACACTCTAATCAAGAAAAAGTTGGTGAGAGACATGCCAAAGCTGGAGTTCAGTCAAATTGAAGTTTGTGAAGCCTGTCAGAAAGGAAAAATGAAAAGATCAAGTCATAAGTCAAAAAATGTGAATTTCATAAGTGCACATTTGTAACTTATTCACATGGACTTGTTTGGGCCACTAAATGTCTTATCAATTTTAAGGAACAAATATGCACTTGTGATGATGGATGATTTCTCAAGATACACCTGGGTAGAGTTTATGCATTCTAAGGATAAAACTCCATACATCATAATTGAGCACATAAAGAAGATAGAAAAATAGGCTGAAGATCATAAATGTGTGAAAAGATTGAGAAGTGATAATGGTACAGAATTCAGGAATGCAACATTGAGTGAATTCTGCAAAGGCAAAGGCATTGTTCAAGAATTTTTTGCAGCTAGAACACCTCAAAAATATGGTGTAGTTGAGAGAAAAAATAGAAGATTAGTAGAAGCTGCAAGGACAATGCTGCAAGATGCCAACTTGCCAACTAGTATTTGGGAATAAGCTGTTAACACTGCATGCTACACTCAGAACATATATCTCATCAACAAAATGCATGGAAAATCACCCTACTCAATCATGTCTAAAAGAAAGCCTATAGTAAAGCATCTTCATGTGTTTGGAAGCAAGTGTTATATTCTAAAAGACAATCCTGAATATGTGGAAAAATTTGACTCAAACGTTTTTGAAGCAAAAGTGGATTCCTTGATCAAAAGAAAATTATGGAAAGCACATATGTGACTTTTGATGATGACAAATGTCCAGGCTTTGAATTCCTTGATGAGAATGAAGCTGAAGCCCTTGTATTTGAAAATCTTAACATCAACAGTGATTTTGACGAAGAAGGTGAAGACAATGTACAAAAAATATTGAATGAAGAATCTAATGATAATTGGATTTTATATCCACTCGGAACGCTTTATTACAGGCTTAAATTGGTATTTTGGACTCAAGTTTTTAGTATTTTGATGTGTTTTTATGTTATTGCATTTCAGGTATCAGTTAAATGAAGAAAGGAGCTTTTAAAGGAAATATGATAAAAAGTTATCAGAATTGGAAGTCTACGCCATTGTCAAGTTGTAGAGAATCTCGTTAGCTTCGTGTGGGCAGTTGAATCGCCTAATTCTGACGAGTAGAACTCAAGTTATGGGCAAAATAAGATTCATCAGAATTTTCCAGAAAGGCTGCAGGCGCCCGCCTGCTGGTGTCAGGTTCCCGCCTGCAGGTGTTTGGCGGCCGCCTGCTGGTGTCTGGCGGCCGCGTGCTGATGCGCGGTTGAGTTCGCTGATTTCGCTGAAAAAGCCTTTTTGAGTGGAATTTGACGATTTTAAGGGTCCAGGTCCAATATGGGCTTATATATACTTAAAAAAGGGGTTTTCATCATCCGGGATGATTGGGAGATCAAGGAGAAGACCTAGAAGCACAAAACAACTCCGAAAAAGAAGATCTTGTTTTTTACTAGTGATTCTTTGAATTAGTTGTAACTTTGGATGCTCGTTTTCGTTCTTGTCGAACCTAGATCTCATTTATTCGTACTTTGATTATTATTCAGTTTATTAAGACCTTGTTCTATACCATGCTTTCATTGGAACCTATGGTGACGATGAGTTCAATTATGGGCTAATCGTTATCATGTGATTCTAGCGGATTTACTTATGGATTTCAATAATTAATTTGTTTCGATATCTTGGTGTGTGGTGATTGATTGATATCCTAGTATTGGTTGTGCTTATTCATCTTATGTGCGTAGCTAACATATAAGATAGCGTGTTAATCTCTATTGAAGCGATAGTGAATATAGAGGTTTATAACTTGCCATGCTAGCATAGGTTCATGTATTTGTTATGCATGATTCGTAGGTAATTTTAACCATCTTACTTGCCCTATGTAATCAAGATAGATAACTTGCGCATTAAACCGTTATGTTTTCAATTCTTATAGACATTAAAGGATTAACCATAATTGGTGTCTATTCAACTTCTATCTCTTTTGTGGATGCTTGGTAGTAGGGTATTCGTACAATGAAAGTTGGCGTTTACTAGTTTCGTGTTATCTGATTAGTGTCATCACCATTGCATGCTAAGATTAAGAACAATAAGGCTATTGAATGAAGTATTTAATGAAGTTAGAATCCCATGTTTGTTATATATAGTAATTCAACCTCAATTCTCTTAGTTAATGTTATTTACTATAATCTCTTAGTTTAATAAAAACCCAATTTATTATTTATCTTAGCATTGAGCGATAACCATACATTGTTGCATAGGTGCATAAATAAACTTAACCTAAACCAGTCTCTGTGGGAACGCATCTGATTTATATCTTATACTACTTGCGAACCCGTATACTTGCGTGAATATTAGCGCGTGTTTTCGCCCTAACATCTACAGGACAAGAGAATCATGAAAATGGAAGCTTATCTCAAACACCTGATTTTGATAGCACAAACTCAGGGGGAGAAAGAGAAGAAGAATCCATAAATCATACCAATAATGGAGAAAATGATGAAGGCACCAGTCAACAAACTCACACCAGAAAATGGAATAGAAGTCACAACCCAAATGTAATAATTGGTGATCCAAATGCTGGTGTAAGGACTAGAAGTGCAACTGCTAATGAGTGTCTACATGCATGCTTTCTATCTCAAGTTGAGCCTAAGAAAACTAAAGAAGCTCTAATGGACCCTGATTGGATATCTACTATGCAAGAGGAGCTTAATAAATTTGAAATAAATAAAGTTTGGGAGTTGGTTCCTGTACCAAATAATAGAAGTATAATTGGAATAAAGTGGGTGTTCAGGAACAAGTTGGATGAAAATGTTGTAGTTACCAGGAACAAAGCAATGTCGGTTATAAAAGGCTACTCACAAGAAGAAGGAATTGATTATGATGAAACCTTTGCTCCAGTTGCAAGACTTGAAGCAATAAGAATTTTTCTGGCATTTGCTGCACATTCGAATTTCAAAGTGTATCAAATGGATGTTAAGAGTGGCGTCCTATATGGTGAGTTAGAAGAAGAAGTGTATGTGCAATAGTCACCTGGCTTCGAAGATACAAAATTTCCAAATTTTGTGTCCAAGTTACTCAAGCCCCTATGTGGATTAAAATATGCAACTAGAGATTGGTATGATACATTGTCAGAATTCTTGCTTAAACATGGTTTTACTAGAGGTACCATAGACAAGACTCTCTTCTACAAAAACCATGGTGATGACATGATTCTAGTCCAGATCTATGTGGATGACATTATCTTTGGTTCTACAAATGAAAAGCTTTTCCAAATATTTTCTAAGCTTATGCAGAGTGAATTTGAAATGAGCATGATGGGGGAATTAAGTTACTTTCTTGGACTTCAAGTTAGTCAAAGTAATGATGGAATCTTAATCAGCCAAACTAAGTATGTCAAGGATTTATTAAAGAAGTTTGGTATGATTGATTTTCACCTGCTTCTACACCTATGTCTACATCAACAAAGTTGGATGAAGATAGAAAAGGCAAAATCGTAGACATTTCAAGCTATAGAGGAATGATTGGATCATTGCTTTACTTGACTGCAAGTAGACCAGACATCATGTTTGCAACATATCTTTGTGCAAGATTTCAAGCCAATCCAAAAGAATCACATTTGATGGCTGTTAAAAGAATTTACAGTTATTTGAAAGGGACTCCTAACTTGGGATTATGGTATCCTAATGGAACTGGTTTTGAAGCTGTTGGATACACAGATGCAGATTTTGCTGGATGCAAGGTGAATGTAAAGAGTACAAGTGGGAGTTTTCAGTTTCTTGGACAAAGACTTGTATCCTGGCATAGCATAAAATAACAATCTGTGTCAACTTCCACAGCTGAAGCAGAATATATAGCTGTTGGAAGTTGCTGTGCTCAAGTGCTTTGGATTAGAAATCAGCTAATGGACTATGGCCTAGTGTTACACAAAATTCCTATTATGTATGACAATACTACTGCTATATCTATTGTGGCTAATCCAGTTAATCAATTTAGGAAAAAGCACATTGATGTAAGGTACCATTTTATTAGAGAACATGCTGTAAATAGTACGATTGAGCTCATTTATGTTCCAACAGAAAAACAATTAGCTGACATTTTTACTAAATCTTTGGATGAAGCTACTTTCACTAGACTTATAGGTGAAATTGGAATGCTAAATTCTTCATCCTAAGGCAAGAACTCAACTAATATGTTGCATCAAATTAATTTCCAGTAAATCAAAATTAATTTGATATTATTAGAAATTAACTGAAATATGAATTTTAAATATTTCAGAAATCTCTGCATATTTATTCTTCAAAAAAAAATTCAACTTGGAATTTTTCAATTCTAAGAAAACTGCCAAATGTTAATTACATCTTTAATATATAAAATAAACACAAGACATAACCAAAGTAATCAAGAGTATATAGAGAACTGAGTTCTCGATAAGTCTAAATTGACTTATCGACAAGTCATTTTAAGACTTCTCGAATGAGTTCTCGATAAGTCAATTTACTGACTTCTCGATAAGCTTTATGATGACTTATCGATAAGTCAATGTAGAGTTCTCTACAAGTGTTAAATTACATAATTCTCTACAAGTATTATCTTTTGACTTATCAATAAGTCAAAACTGAAATAATTTAATCTAATAAATTATTTTGGTAAAATACTCTTGGCAGAGTTATTATGATTTTATTTTGAATTTATTCAAATAAAAATTAGAAACAATTTAGTCCACTTTGGATAAACTGGATATTATTTAACATCTCAATAAGTCAAAATTTTATTTATTCTCTACAAAAATATATAAAATGACTTATCGAGATGTCTCTCATTTTAAAATGACTTCTCTATAAGTATATGTAAAACATCTATTTTTGACTTCTCGACAAGTCATTAGCTTTTACTATAAATACCCATACTTCTCGATACATATACATACTTACAATTTTCGAGAACTCAAGTGACCTAGCTTTTCAATCCAAAACCGATTTCTCTCTCATTTTTACTCATTTCTCACTAATTTTTCTTACCCATTCACTCTCACCAATCAACAATGGCATCCAATATTGTTAGAGCTACTATTCTAGAGAAAGGAATAAATTACCTAGCTTTTACTGATGCTAACCAAGCTCCTGATAGTTTCAAGGGGTTTGTGAAACTTTTGGCTGAATCTTACCTTGCAGGAGCTTTGACTGCTAACCCAATTTTATATCTGGATGTTCTGCACGAGTTTTGGACAACAGCAGTAGTAAGGACTGATATGAATGATAAATTTTTCTCTCTATGGTGGTAACTTGCACAATTGGAGGCCAACAAATAGAGTTCAATGAGCAAGATGTGAATAGAGCTTTGGGGCTGCCAACTGCAAACTTGGTGGAGGTACCAACTCCTGATGAACTGACTGAGTTTATGGACTTCATCAACTATGGTGGAAGAATCAACTTGTCAAGTTTGAACAGGACTAACTTAAAGAAGGAATGGTCTTTTGTGTTTGATTCTGTGGTGAGGGCCTTCACATGCAGGAAGACAGGGTATGACAATATTTCAAGTGTGGTGCAGAAGCTGGTGTACTCAATAACCCACAACAGACACTTAAATGTTGGTCTATTGATCCTGGAAGAACTTGAAACTAGGCTGATAATGCCCCTATCTGCTAGAGGTAAGGAAATATTCTTTCCTAGATTCATTATGTCTACATTAAATAATAAAGTAACAGACATACACTTGTTAAATGGTATAGATCGCACTAAATTTGTCAACTATAAGCAAGTGTCCAAAATAATATTTGGTTCACTTACTACAAAGAACAAGGTAAATGCGAGTCTGAAAACCACTTCATATATGATGTAGAGATTGAGGACTTACCCTTACCCAATGCCAGACATGAGATCTAATGCACAGCCTAGCACAACCATGGTCCCTGAACCTGTGGAAGTACAAATACAGGAACACCCACAGGGACCTTCCCAAGCGGAAACCATTTCTTCAAAAGCTTTATTAGCCAGGAAACCAACCACCTCATCTTCTCAAAAGGATGAGGTGAGTAAAAGGAAGAGAAAGGAGGTGACCCTAACAATTATGAATGAGAGCGATGAGGATCAAACAGAAACTGAGTCACCCTTGGTCAAGAGAACAAAGAAGAGTAAGAAATCTGAGCTGACCACTTGTAATATCCGGGACATAGCATGTAATTATTTTTATCAATAAATAATTATTAAATCATTATTATGTGATTATAATATGATTTTTATGTGAATTTTAGTGAATTATCTGATGATTGATAATAATATTTGGATGTTTATATATGATAAAATGTGAGTATATTAATTTTATTATGTTCAGAGTAAAATATAGATAATTAAGGTATTTTTCTGGTATTTTTTGGAATGTTATATGATTTTATATTGATTTATGAATTTATTAATTATTTTCTAAATAATTACAAATCTATTTTATAAAGCTGGGAATCGTTGAACTTCAACCATTTTTACCCAGAAACTCTTCTGAAAACTCCTTCCTAACCTAATATGATAATTTTGGACATTCCGTGTTTTGACTTTTTCGATCCGGATTACGGTTTGACCCGTTCGCGTCCCGGCGCAAGATTTTCGATACGATAATCATTTCGATAAAATAGCAAAACCCGTATTCTCGAAATACGGGATATTATTACATTATTTTTCGTGTAAAGTGTTTTATAAGAAGTCCGGTTTGGATAATTATCCAATACGGGTATCAAATCAGATCATTTATGTAGTTACTTAGCGGCTAAGTAACTAATTTATCGATCCAATATGATCCAACACGAACCAATATTCCATAAATATAAATAACCTATTAGTCATTTCATTTTATTCTTATAATCGTAATCAATCAGTAAAAATATAGAATTTACAGAGAAAATCTTAATTTTTCGTTACGTACTTGAAAATCAAAAGCACAAACGAAGGCGTTATCGAACTCCGATTCGGTCGTGCCATATATCAAATCGAAGCTCTCGAAAAGTACTTTCTGAATCAATCAACTATTTTGGTGCAGAAATCAAGGTTTTGATCTTATTTATTTAATTTATTTCGAATTAATTAGTGATTAAAATAGGAATTTTTGTTCTTGATATTATTGATATGATTTAATGATTGTATCATGTAGATAATTTTATCATGGTCATTTTGGTATATTATATGACTAATTTGGAGTTCAATAACATATAGAAAATTGAGCTTGATTCTCGAATTCAAAAATTAGGGTTTATGTAGTATGAATGTTCTTAATTGATTTTTGGGCATTTTTGATTCAAGGTTATTAGTTGAATTAATTTATACCATTAAATAGATCGTTTAAAGAGCAATTGATTGATCTAAGTTGGGAGAACAGGGGATTCCTGGAAGGGCCTCGCCGGAGTTTGGAACTCGACGGTGGCGTAAACTTCCTGCATGATTTCCGGTTTATTCGTGGATCGATTGCACGAATTGATTGCATAAATACGTTTCTGGAAGCAAGGGGAACAATCCCCTTTAGTTTGGTAATGTTCTGGGTTGCTACCAAGTGGCCGGAACAGCTCGGGGTCGCCGTTAATGGCGACCGCCGGCGATCGTCGGGGAAGGTGGCAAAATTACCACTTTGCCCCTGTAGTTTTGTAAACGTTGCAAAATAGTCCCTGTGATTTCCAGATTTTTCAAATGTTGGATTTCGCTTTTAAAAATTTCCAAAAATCATATTTCTGTTCATTTTATCTTCAGAACATGATTTTAATATTTAAAAATTTCTAAAAACCATTATTTTTATTTAGAAAATTTATTTTTAATTCAAAAATAAATCTGAGTTATTTAATTAATTAATTTAATTAATAATTGATTATTTAATTAGTTAATTAATTTATATATTAATTGATTAATTTAGTTTAATTGATTATTTAATTAGATTTAATTATTTCTTTTAATTCAAAATTTTTTGAAAAATAGTTTCGAGTTTTAAAATATTATTTAAAATTATTTTTAAGGCTCGATAATTATTATTAAATTATTTTAAAGTCAGACTCGGGTGTTCGAACCGTATTATTAATTATAAAATGATTCGGAGACCCGTTTTAATTCTGAAAAATGTTCAAAAATTTGTATTAAATAGACTGTTCGTCCGTTTAATACGAAACGAACGCGCTTGGACTCGGAATAATATTCTGCTTCCATTAAAAATACTTTCGAGCACATAAAATCTTTCATTTCAAAAGGTCGCTTAATTTTGTAAACATTTCTGAGTCGCGTAATTATCGTAAAATTATATTTCCACTCGATTTCAATTTTGAACATACCGAGTCAAATGTTTTGATGAACTGATTTATATGTTATATGAAATATGTGATACGTGCCTTATATGTTATGTGTTATGTGAATTATGAGTCCACGTGTCGATTAAACTTTATCTGATTAAAGATGATCCTTATCTGTTATTATCGGGCGGGTAGACGATAAGGATAAGCGTATAGATTAGACAATTTTATATTGTCAGTTAATTGAATGCTATCTTTTTCTGATAGATATACATAGTGCAAGGCATTCAAGGCCAGACATAGATTGTTAAAAGTAAAGCCTGATTACGTGTAGTAATGAAACAAGTGGATTCAGAATAAATATAAACCTAAAATGATGAATGACAAGAAAGGTCAAGTAGCCTGTCAATGGAAGTACAGATACATCAGGACTGAGTGATATGGAAGATAGTTAAAGATCAGAGGGTTATCAATTGAGGCAAGTATTCCTAAACTTTTTTCTAATATACTACAAATACTTCATTCCTATTCTAAGTTCATCATAGTTAATTTTTTTTTATTTCACCGAAATTACTCTTATTTATGCAAGTACCTTTTTGATCTTGTTCCCTGATTATCGATTGATCTCTTGAGCAAATACCTATTATTCCGGGTTAATTGCGAACTATGAATCAGGATGTTTTGAAATCAAAGTGATTTGACATCAAAATACTCTACGGACTGGATGGTTACGATGAGGGCCAGGAATGAGCTGGACCTTAAGGTCCAGAGATGGCTGGACCCTTAATTACTAGGCCATAGTGCCTGGTTACCCTATATGTTGGTGGTTCTATACAGTTGAGTATAGATCTACTCTATATCCTTACTGATCAGCAGGTTATAGTGCATATGTTGGTTCTAGTGTCCAGTCTAATTTATTGTTGATCGCCATTAACGGTGTTAGGTCACACACACTGTAGAAGGGGGTTGAATACAATGTTTACTACAATCAAATTGAATACAAGAACTCAAGTAACAGAAAACAGATTTTATTGAACATAATAAACTCTGTTACAAAATGCAACTGTCCTCTCTCAGTGATGAACAAATTATCACGAGAGCTGTCAGGGTTACAAAGAATAATAACTTCGATAATGATAACACTTATAGTGTAAACCCTATGCCTGTATTTATATACTACACAGTTACAAGATAATGTTCTAATTGATATGGAATATAATTCTACTTCCTAAAATATATCAACTAGTTATCTTTTCTTCCAAGTATTCTATTCTTCATAGAATTCTTTCTTCATGCATATTTCTTTCTGTCTTAGTCTCGATCTTCTTTCCTTTCAATCAGCCTCCTGCCTTATCTGAAAGTCATCTTAAGTCCTGATATTATCTCCTGATAAATATCTTCTGATAACTTAAGTTCTGATAACTTAAGTGTTGATATCTTAAGTTTTGTCTTCAGTATAAGTGTTGATTTCCAGTTAAGTACTAATTTGTTCTGTTAGGTAAGATCTAAAAACTAAACACAAATCATATTACACATGACATTATCAAATATATCTAACAATCTACTCCAACTTGTAAATTAGCATAATATACAAGTTCAATAGATATTTGATGATGTCAAAAACATTAACTACAAATGCATGAGAATTTGACTAGATAGCTACAATTTACAGTCCTTTCAGCTTTACCATCTTAAGGTCTGATAACAGCTTCAGTCTGTATACACTTCAGAATTTAAGTAGTTGTAGATCTTTAACTTGCCTTCAATTTCTGATCTCTTTGATGCCAGGAGTTGTTCTGAGATAATTCTTCAAATGACATCTCTCAGCATATTCAAGTTTATTGACCATCCTCCTTTTAGCATTTTACAACAGCTGTATCTTCACCAGTTTAAAAAATAGCTGCTCTGAGATCATTTATCTTAGTTTTTCTTATCTCCTGATCTAGTCAAATCAGATATGCCTTGTCAGACTCTAGATTGAATTCCGCAGCCTTATAACCCAGAAAAATAGTTATGATCTTAGCAGAGTTAGGCATCATTTCGATAATATCACCTTTGTGATCTCTGTACTTGGGATATTATGTGCTGTCAGACTATACAGAATAAAGCTTCTTCTGTCTTTGAATTTGAGACTTTAAATAACCTGCAGCACTATCTGTTAATCTATCTTTCACTTGGCGTAGGAATAGAACATGTTCCAGTTCCTCAAAATACTTCAGTGGTATAGCACTCTGCCTAATATGGTATACCCTTCCATCTGTCATAAAATATAACAAGATATGTTCTTTCAAAAAGGTATGGTAAACCATTTGTACAGATTCAAGTCAATTCATTCTTTCAAGAGTTGCTCCAACACTTGGTTCACTTAAGGAAGTTGGATCATTGGTAGTGTTATGTACTCTTCTTTCATCAGAACTACCCAATCAAGATTTATCACTTGCTTCCTTTCCTGTAACAACTCTTGCTTCAAAACCACTTGTTGCAGTCTTCAAAGGTTGAGCCTATTTAGCTTTGGTGAATCCTGGTAGGAGTATCTTTGAAGGTTTAACATGAGCAATGTCAAAGTTTTCCTTTTCCTTAACTTCTGATATCAAGCCAACTTGAGCTATGTCAGAGGTTGCTTGCTTCACTGTCATATCAGAACTTACTACATCTTGACTCTGAACAACATGAGCCATGTCGGAAAATGTTTGAAAAATCTTCTTTTGCATCATAGTAAGATTAACATCTTCTTCATCATCAGTTATTTCTTCATCCATGAATGGCTTATAAACCTTTACAGGTTCATCAACTTTTTCTTTGCCCTTGGACTTGGATCAATTTCCATTTGTGATTTGGCTTTGGTTGCCTCAGAATTTGTTCTTTCCTTTATCACAATACCCTTAGGTTTTGGAAATTTATTTTCCACAACAGAAGCTTTAGATTTTATCTTGACACCTTCCGCTTTGAGTCTAGCTTCTTCTTCCTTTAGACTCTCAAAGTCCATTCCTGGATTTTCTTTAAGAAATAACTCCTTTGAAATTTCTTCATCAAGTTCTAGATGTTCACCAGAACTTATCCTTTTACCAGTATCAGAACTTATTCTTCTCCCAGTATCAGAACTTGTTCCTTGACTTGTAATACTAGCTTTACTTGATGAAAATCCTTTTCCTTGACCTTGACCTCTACCCTTGTTAGAGTTTCCCTGGTCATCATGTCCATAATCCTTTCCCTTCAGTGTCTGAATAGATTTGCATTTGGACTTAATCACTTTCTCCCCCTTTTTGGCATCAGCAGGTAAAAGAAGAGAGATAAGCAATTCCACTGAGGATTGGATCTCATTGAGTTGATTTTGGTGAGAAGCTTGATTCTTCAAAATTTCATCAATTTGAGTTTGTTGCTTCTCCTGAGTTTTCTCAATGTAGGTAATTCTGTCCAAGGTTGGCTTGAAAAATCTGGTCTTTTCAAGTTTCACATTCATACCTTGCTGGATCAAAGTTTCTTGAATTTTATTTACCTTGGCATGAGTTGTTGAGTGTTGACCCTGAAGGTGCCTAGTACTCAATGTAGTAACTCTCAGCTATGCCTTGAAATCATCATTTATTAGCATTTCATCAGCTTTTCCAGATGCTCAACAAGAATCTTTTCGGAAGGAACAAAACTAACTGTGTTCCATTCCTTAGTTCACTCCTTTCCTCTAGGAGTTTCACTCCAAGGTATTGGTGCTTCCCCTATAACAAACTTCTTGACTAAATCAGCTTTATTAACTGTTTGTTGAGGTGCATGTCCTGATGGACTAACTGTATAAGCATCTAAATTAGCAGCAGCTTCACCAGTAGTTTCTTCATTGGCAGCATCAGAACTTGTAGATCTTGCAGTATTAGCATCCTCTGATAAAATAGCAGTATGTGAGGCTATAGAGGCTTCAACATCATCCTCTAAATTTTGATCTGCAGCCAGGTTTTGATCAACATCTAAAATTGATGTTGGTGGTGGAGTGAGTTGAATTGGTGGAGCTTCCAAGGACAAAACCTCAGCCACAATCAAGTTATGAATATCAATTTTAGCACTTGTACCTGGTTCTTCAGTATGTACGGGATCAACTATAGGTGACATAGGAGGTGTAGGTATTCAGTCTTGAACAGTTTCTGGTTGTGTAGAAGGAAGTGATTCAATAATAATTGGTTCTGTTGAGATCAG
Organism: Apium graveolens; assembly: GCF_009905375.1. Lineage (NCBI taxonomy): Eukaryota > Viridiplantae > Streptophyta > Magnoliopsida > Apiales > Apiaceae > Apium > Apium graveolens. The sequence continues at coordinate 1,228,107 of NC_133647.1, read as the reverse complement.
AGATTCCTGATCCCTTTCCTTAGCTGCTTCCACTACATCCTCTGAATCTTACTCAACTATGTCCCTGTGAGCTCTCTGTTTCTTTAACTTCTTCAAATGTGGAGACACTGTAGGAGCTTTATCATCAGAATTTAACTTTCTAAGCCTTTTGAGGGGCCTAGAACTCCCAGTTACAGTATCTTTCTGAGAAGAAACCTTCTCAGCTTCTACAACAACAGGTTCTGATATGGGAACCTGTTCCTCAGCATCTGTTTTATCTCACAAAAAAATTCTCCTTCTCTTCTATTGAGTCTGAGGTACTCTCTTAGTCCTCTTGGGTTTAGAAGATGAAGGCTTCACTGTAGGATCTGAAGGTTGAGGTTACGAAGTTCGAGGTGTTTGTATAGAGGTGGTAGGTGTTGATGGTTGAGGTTCTGATGGTTGGACATCAGGATATAGTTCAGTGTATTTAACTGGATCATAGGTTATTAAGGCTTGTTTGACAGATAAAGGAACTAGGAGGGGTCTTAACACAACCTTCTTATTATTAGTAGATAATAAGTCATCAAAAGCTCTTTTAGCTAGTCTGAATGATGAAATTAATTCAGTAGCTGATTGGGGCTTATCTTCACAACAAAAACTATAGATAAGCTGACAGAATCTAGCAAAGTAAACAGTATTTCTGTCTTCTGTCATTTTATCCCCAATGAAACCTAAGACAACACTTGCATAATCAAAATCCGCTTGATTTATGAGAGCATACCCGATTTGTTGGCTGAATATGGGGTTTGCATCGAAATTAGAACATTTGTTTGCAAAAGCCTTGGTTATGCAGTCAAAGAAGAAACTTCATTCCCTCCTTATGTAAGATCTCTTCAACTGACCCAGCTTTGCCAATGTCCTCTCATACCCCAGACTGGCCATCATGTTTTGAAGAACTGGCTCTTCAACAGTAGAATAAACACAGTTCTCAGGCAACTGCAGTGATTGTCGAACCGTAGCCAATGTCATGACATGCTCATCCTCCCCTGATGAAAAAATAATACTTGGGGACCCTTGAGCACCACCATCATCATATACTCAGCTTCTCCAAAACTCCATCACTTGAGTACCAGAGACTGCATCAGGTTCGGTCAGAGCGTACCCAATATCAGAACTAGCAAGAAAGTCCTGAATGAAGTGAAGTTCTGATGGGGCTTCTGACTTGCTAAGAATAGCGGAGAAGTTATTAGGAACAAACTTAGCTCCATCAAAAATTACGTCTTTTGGTGCCATCTCTGTAAGAAATTAAGTGAATTAGAGAATGTTTGCAAAGTGTTTGTAAAAAGTCCTGAGAGAAAAACAACTTCAGAAAATAAAAGAGAGAGAGAGAGAAAGTAAAAGAGATTTAGAATAGAAAAGTAAGTAAAAGATAATAAATCTTTTATCTCTCATATATATACTCTCTCCACTCAACAGTTGTATTTTTAAAGCATGGGATACACTTTACACCTGGCACCATGTGAACTATCAGTAAACAGTTAGTAAAAGAGTTAATGGGCACGTAAAATAAGCAATACTTATCGTGCACATGCAGTTTTTCAGGACATACACGTTAACCACTAACCCGTACTGATTATGACCGTTGTATCTCATATTAACCAATATACTGTAAAAATATTATCGTTCAGGTAATGACCAAAAATAAACCAAGTAAATAAATACTGCCACGTCAGCATCAAAACTTGATTATTATCAGGATTTAAAAGTCATCAGAATATGGCTCCTTAACTCGAAAAGTGAATGTTTATCCCTGTAATTCTTCACACAAATACTGATATGGTTTCATCAGAACTTCCATCAGAACTTGTCCTCAGAATTTATGCAACCTGACACATAGACTGTTCATCTAAAATAACATTTATCACCACAGTAATTTTCATCATTCATATGGAGTGTATGTGTGTGCATTAGGCTAAATATCAGACAAAGAGTAAAGTCTGATTCACTTCAGTACATCTTAGAAATAAGGCATAACTAAGAACTTTACTCAAAATCTGTCATTATTCTGAAGCCAACTATTGAATGAGTTCATGCATGAGTCCACCTCAACTGTTTTGTGCTCATTTTATGCATCTTTTGAAATTCCATTTTACAGTGGCTTCTCAGTGTAAGTGAGTCACGACTGCTTATCAGAATTTATGCTGTTATCAGAGTATTTCTCCAGTAATCATAGAGTGTGAAAAGTCACCAAGAAAAATTTATTTTGCTTTTCTAATGCATATTACTTAATACCAGCAATGCACTTGGGTCTTCCCTTCCACATTTTTACTCTAGATCTCAAAGGAGTACTTGATATTTATTTCTTTTCTTTTCTTTTTCTTTTGATAAGTGAGGCTTATCTGCACTTAGTACATCCACCAGATTTACTAACATCAGAACTTAACAAATAAAAAGCATTATTCTAGTTTTTGACTTAGTAATAAGATACACAAAGTAAACTTAACTAAGCTCAATATCAGAATTTGCTTGTGTTAAAAGATTTCCACATAAACAATTACTTCAAACATGGGATCTTTAGTATATTAAAGACTACTAGGTCAGCATCTAGCACAGTTATCCTCATTGGATTGAATAGTCACAGAAACATTCATATCACTATCAGAGTTTAGAAATTCACATCAGAGAACAATCAACACTTAAGCAATTTTCAATTTAAGCACATAATACACAAAGATAGTAATATTTGTAAATACTGATCATAAAGTCTGATGTATCAGAACATAAACTAAGCAGATTTAGAGAAAGAACCTGAAACCATTCCAAGTTCATTTACCAATCTTGTAAAAGTAGCTTCACATAGTGGTTTTGTGAAGATATCTTCTAGTTGTTGATCTGTTGGAACAAAATGCAATTCCACTGTACCTTCATCCACATGTTCCCGTATGAAGTGGTACCTAATGCTGATGTGCTTTGTCATTGAGTGTTAAACTGGATTACCTGTCATAACAATAGCACTTTGATTATCACAGTAAATAGGGATTTTAGAAAATTCTAACCCATAATCCAGTAACTGATTCTTCATCCAAAGAATCTGTGCACAACAGCTTCCTACATCAATATATTCTGCTTTTGCAGTTGATATAGAAATTGACTTCTGTTTCTTGCTAAACCAAGAAACCAATCTGCCTCCAAGAAATTGGCAGCTTCCACCTGTACTTTTCCTGTCAATTTTGCATCCTGCAAAATCTGCATCTGAGTAACCTATGAGCTTAAAGTCTAATTCTCTAGGATACCACAATCCCAGATTAGCTATACCCTTAAGGTACTTGAACATTCTTTTCACAGCTGTTAAGTGAGGTTCTCTTGGATCTGCTTGAAATCTTACACAAAGACAGGTAGCATACATGATATCAGGTCTACTTGCAGTTAGATAGAGTAGTAAACCAATCATACCTCTGTAATCAGTAATATCTACTGATTTACCAGTATCCTTATCGAATTTTGTTGCAGTGGCCATAGGAGTGGTTGCACTTGAATAATCTTGCATTCCAAATTTCTTCAACAAATTTCTGGTGTACTTAGATTGACAAATAAAAGTTCCTTCTTCATTTTGCTTGACTTGAAGGCCCAGAAAATAGTTAAGTTCTCCCATCATACTCATTTGATATCTTGACTGCATCAGCTTGGCAAACTTCTTACAAAGTCTGTCATTTGTAGAACCAAAAATGATATCATCAACATATATTTGCACCAAAAGTAAGTCCTTTCCATGGTTGAGGTAGAACAGTGTTTTGTCAATAGTCCCTCTATTAAATCCACTTTCCAGAAGTAACTGAGCTAAAGTCTCATACCATGCTCTTGGAGCTTGCTTAAGGCCATAAAGTGATTTATCAAGCCTATAGACATGACTGGGAAATTTGGGATCTACAAAGCCTGGAGGTTGTTCAACATATACTTTCTCTTCCAATTCACCATTAAGAAAAGCACTTTTCACATCCATTTGAAAGACTTTAAACTTCTTGTGAGTAGCATAAGCCAAAAATATCCTTATGGCTTCCAATCTAGCAACTGGTGCAAATGTTTCATCATAATCAATTCCCTCATATTGAGAGTATCCTTTTGCAACCAGACTTGCTTTGTTCCTTATAATTATGCCATCACTATCAGTTTTGTTTCTGAACACCCACTTTGTACCAACAACAGACCTGTTCTTTGGTCTTGGCACTAGGGTCCATATTTTATTTCTTTCAAATTCATTTAACTCTTCTTGCATTGCTTGCACCCAATCAGCATCTTGAAGAGCTTCTTCCACTTTCTTTGGTTCAGTCTGAGAAAGAAAAGAATGACAGAGACATTCATTTGATGTCGCTGTTCTAGTTCTGACACCTGCATCAGGATTTCTAATAATTAAGTCAAGTGTATGTGCTTTAGTCCACTTCCTTGCAGATGGAAGGTTATCTCTAGATTTGGATGCTCCCCCATGATCCATGCTTTCTCCATCAACATTTTCTGATGCTCTCCCTGAAATTATGCTCTCTGAGTTGGATCCTTCAGAATTTGAGTTTCCAGAAATATCAGAACATGAGTTTCCAGAATTATCAGAACTTGGCCCATCAGAACTTGACGAATCAGAACTTGAAGAGCCTGTTGTAGATTCTGATGCTTCTTGAGATGTGGTTGGATCTTCAGTATGCTCCCCCTGCACAGATGCATTTTCCTTAGGCGTAGTCACCACAGTTTCAATAACATCAGAGTTTAATCCATCAGAGTTTGCAATTAGACTGTCAGGATTTACAGAATCAGAATTTAAAACTTCATTTTTGAATCTCAGCTGATCATGATCATTGAAATCTTCAAGTCCAGTAGTCTTCTTATCATCAAAAGAGACATGGATAGATTCCATGACAACCCTTGTTCTTAAATTGTAGATTCTGAAGGCTTTTGCAGAAAGTGGATATCCAACAAAAATTCCTTCATCAGATTTTAGATGAAATTTGGATAGCTGTTCGGGATGAGTCTTAAGAACAAAATACTTGCATCCAAATACATGAAAATACTTCAGATTTGGATTCTTTTTCTTCACCATCTCATATGGTGTTTTTCCATGCTTGTTGATAAGTGTTGCATTCTGAGTAGAACCACTAGTCTGCACAACTTCAGCCCAAAAGTAGGTTGGCAACTTTGCTTCATCAAGCATAGTTCGTGCAGCTTCAATAAGTGTTCTATTCTTTCTTTCAACAACTCCATTTTGCTGTGGAGTTCCAAGAGCAGAAAATTCCTGCTTTATTCCATGGTTTTTGCAGAACTCTTCCATGATCAAATTCTTGAAGTCAAGGCCATTATCACTTCTTATGATCTTCACAGAATCTTTGACCAATATATCCAGTTGCTTGACATGATCAATCAAGATAGATGCAGTTTCACTTTTTGTGTGCAAGAAATACACCCATACGTATCTGGTGAACTCATCCACTATGACCATAGCATATTTCTTCTTTGCAATAGACATGACATTAACTGGACCAAATAGATCAACATGTAGTAGGTGATAAGGCTCAAGAATTGATGATTCAGTCTTGCTCTTGAATGAAGATTTTCTTTGTTTTGCCTTCTAACATGAATCACAAAGGCCATCAGGAGCAAATACTGATTTTGGCAGTCCTCTCACAAGATCTTTCTTGACTAGTTCAATTATATTGTTAAAATTTAAATGAGAGAGTTTCTTGTACCAATCCCAGCTTTCTTCAATTGATGCTCTACTTAACAGACAGATTGCAGAACCATCAGTACTTGTTGAAAGCTTGGCTTCATAAATATTACCATGCCTGTATCCTTTCAGAACAACTTTGCCTGTAGATTTGCTTACAACTTCACAGTGTTCTTCAAAGAAATCCACATGATAACCTCTGTCACAGATTTGACTCACACTCATCAGATTGTGTTTAAGTCCTGAGACCAGAGCTACTTTTTCAATGATGACATTCCTGAGATTGATATTGCCATATCCCATAGTTTTTCCAATGTTGTCATCTCCATAAGAAACACCTGGGCCAGCTGGTTAGAATTTCCACAGTTATGACATGTTTTTCTAGGAGCATTAGGAACAGGCTTATAATTGTTACTTTTGTTCACACCTTCCTTTCCATTCCTATTTTTCCTAGGTAGCTTTACCTTGTTTACATTGGTAACATCTTTCAGCTTATGCTTAAGCTGCTTCTTAGTCATTAAGCCTATGTTAATTTCAGTTGGCTTATCCTGTTTAGGTTTGTCAGAAGTTACTTTCTCCTTAACTTCTAATTTCTCAATATCAGACTTTGCAGTTACAAACTTAACATGATTTACCTTTGGTTTTTGTTTAACAACTGTAGGCTCAGTTTCTACAGTTCCCTTACTGTTCTTATCATCTCCATAACCTAAGCCCTCTTTCCAGTTTCCACTACTAAGAATATCCCGAGTTGTTTTACCAGAGTTAGTCCAAGTCCTGATAATCTCTCTTTCCTTTTCTAACTCAGTTTTTAGAGATTCATTCATTTTTAGCACTCCATCCCTAACATAAAAGGCATAATCTCTATCTTTCTGAGTTTGATGGAACATGACTAACTCTTTTTCTAAATAATCATTCCTCTTTTTATAAGCAAGATTTTCATAAGTTAATCTTTCACATGTTAAAGTTTGATCTTTATAACTAATGAACATGGTCTTAAGATATTTTCTCAACTCAGTAATATCTCAGTATGAAAGGCATAAGTAGTTTGAGGTACCTTTAAGTCAGCAGTATCAGAACTGCTATCAGCATATGCCATCAATGCATACTTTTCCTCATCCTCAGAATCTGAAGCATCTGACCAGCTTTTCTTCTTTGTAACAAGAGCCTTGCCTTTGTCACTTTTCCCTTTACTGCAATTTGGAGATATGTGGCCTTTTTCACCACAGTTGTAGCATTTAACATTTGAGTAATCTCCTCTGTCAAACTTTCCTCCTTTGCCTTCAGATTTTCTGAAACCTTTCTTATCAGAACTTGCACATTTCCTGGAAAACTTCTTTCCTCTCCTGAATTTCCTGTATGCAATCTTTGTGATTCCTTTCATCATAAGAGCACACAGCTTCATCATCTCCTCATCAGGGTCCATCTCAGGTATACTTTCAGTTTCTGAGTCATCATCACTATCAGAACTTGATGACTCAGTATCAGACTTTATGATGAGAGCCTTTCTCTTGCCTTTCTTTGAGGCAGCAACTTTTGGACTTTCCTCCTCAGCCACAAAAGCAAATGTCCTTGAATTTCTTCCATTCCTCTTGCTTCTTTGTTCCATCTCAAGTTCATGAGTCTTGAGCATCCCATAAATTTCATCAAGAGTTGTTTCATCAAGATTATAGTTGTCTCTTATTATTGTGGCCTTCAAATCCCATCTTTCAGGAAGAGCTAACAGGAATTTAAGATTTGAATCTTCAATATCATATTCTTTGTCAACTAGTGACAAATCATTCAAGAGTTTGACAAATCTGTCATATAAATCAGTTAATGACTCATCAGGCTTTGAGTCAAAGTGCTCATACTCTTGAGTGAGTAGTCTTCCTGTTCTTCTTGACTGAATCAGTTCCCTGACACCTTGTTTCCAAAGAATCCCATATCTCTTTTGCAGTCTTGCATTGAATTACCCTGTTTGACATGACATTATCAATGGCACTATGCAGCAAGTGTCTTACCTTTGCATCCTTCGCAATTGATGAGATATCTTCAGCAGTGTAATCACTTTCCTCCTTTGGTACAGACCTTGTTGGCTGACCTGCAACTTCCACAGAGAGTTTGGTTGGCATATGTGGTCCTTCATTAATCCTGTCGAGATATTCTAGATCTGTAGCTTCCAGAAACATAGCCATCTTCACTTTCCATATGGAATACTCAGAAGGTTTCAACATGGGAACTCTTATAGTCTCATATCGACTGTGGATTATGGTTTTTGGAGGTTCTTCAGTTTTGGTGGGCTTGGTTGGAGTTTCTTCTTCAGACATGATTGTTTTTGGATCTTAAACTGTTTATGTGTTAATAGATTTCTCTGATACCACTTGTTAGGTCACACACACTGTAGAAGGGGGTTGAATACAGTGTTTACTACAATTAAATCGAATATAAAAACTCAAGTAACAGAAAACAGATTTTATTCAACATAATAAACTCTATTACAATATGGAACTGCCCTCTCTCAGTGATGAAGAAATTATCACGAGAGCTGCTAGGGTTACAAAGAGTAATAACTTCGATAATGATAACACTTATAGTGTAAACCCTATGCCTGTGTTTATATACTACAAAGTTATAGGATAATGTTCTAATTGATATGGAATTTAATTCTGCTTCCTAAAATATATCAACTAGTTATCTTTTCTTCCAAGTATTCTATTCTTCATAGAATTCTTTCTTCATGAATTTCTTTCTGTCTTAGCCTCGATCTTCTTTCATTTAAATCAGCCGCCTGCCTTATCTGAAAGTCATCTTAAGTCCTGATATTATCTCCTGATAAATATCTTCTGATAACTTAAGTTCTGATAACTTAAGTTCTGATATCTTAAGTTCTGTCTTTAGTATAAGTGATGATTTCCAGTTAAGTACTGATTTGTCCTGTTAGGTAAGATTTGAAAACTAAAAACAAATCATATTACACATGACATTATCAAATATATCTAAAAAATGGAATTCCTTCATGGAAAGTTTATGATTGTAAAAACAAACAAAGATTTGATTCAAGAACTGAATCAGTGAAACGTTCACTGTTCTTTTACAGAGAAATGTGATTTATGGGTAAAGGCCAATAAGGGCCGATATTTTATTTGCTCAATTGTTTTAAATAAATAAAGATGTTTTGAAATCGTTTAAAGACTATTTCCAGAAGTTTCTTTGATCTAATACCTGAAAACCAATTATCATACTTGCTGGGCATTTTTGGCTCACTCTTGCTTGTGAATTCTTATTTCTTTCAGTATCAAATGAGGACAAGAGTGAATTACTTTTAATAGACAGCAAAAGTGGAGAGATTCCAGCTGAAGGAATTTGGAGGTGTCAGAGTGAATAATACGAAGAAGTTAGTAAATAGGTAATGAAATTGTATTTAGTTATTGTAATTTTAGAAGGTTAGATTCTTGTTTCATACCATAACCTGTAAGCGATCCGGAATAATGAGGGGTTATCTGTATATTTGTTTTAATATACAGGATTATATTGTTTAAAATTGTTTAGTGACATCCAATCCTGACCCCGGATTTGGGATGTTAGAAGTTGGTATCAGATCCACAGGTTATTGGTCCCTGAAATAAGAATAGGTGGAAGTAAGTTAGGATTGACATGTCATATAAGATAAGGAAGACCCTAACTATACTCATTTTGAGTTCGAGTTGAGTGTGAATTAAGATTAGCAGATCTGATATGGATTAGTAAGATAGGATATTGTTAAGATAAGTGGAAGGCGAATATATTGACACTATAGATATATTGAGTTCCCAGATCCTATAGTTGTGAAGAGTCGACAGCTCGACGGAGATTGGGTAAATTACCCTGCTTTTTATATGGTTTTAAAGGAAAATGCGATTGATTTTTGTGAGAATTTTGTATAAGGAAAGATAGAAGAGTTTTGGTATGAGCCAACTTAGAATAGCATAGCAGGTCAAGCTGTAGGCTGGAGGCAACGAGTTGATTGAAGCTAACGAAGAGCTAATGTCGCAAGTTTAAACGCACCATTATGGCGAGAAGCTTATTATCACTTTTCGGCCGCCGTACAAGGAATGACATCTACTATATTAGGTATACTTAAAGAAGATGCAACCTTATCTACCGACAAATCGTTGAATTGCATTAATTGGTGGTAAGCATAACATCAAGGACGACGATGAGAATTTCAAGGATAGTACCAGATGTCAGCATTGGAGTTAGGAACATGATAAGATAGTATATAATGGTAAATGAAGTTTTCATTGACTAATGAATGAGAAATGAACCGAATAAAGGATGGAAGATATATTAAAGTGAATGGACCCTTAAGTGGTTTTGTCAATTAGGTACCTTGTTGAGGTTGAAGAGAACAACAACCAACTCATATAGTAAGGACGACCACATGTTTGATTTTCAAAATTCTAAAACAAGTTTTCAAACAAAAAAAGACTTTTTAACAGAATTTCTAAAAGATCTTTACACAAAATGAGTTTAAAATTTTGGTTGTCAAATTACTACTTGAGTTCTTGTTGTTATAAGTATTACATTACCCGGAAGAATATTTGATCGAACTCAATATTGTTAAATCAGAAGGCCAGTAGAGCCGCTAATACGGAGAAGTTTAAAATTTTCTCGAAAGAAGAGTGCAAACCTTGTTTAATAGTATCAACAATCAAATCAACATGCGGAAAAATTATTTATCCAATTTATGAAATTAATAAAGTTTAAAATGGGTTCGTTGACCCAAAAGAAGCTCGAGGATGATTGAAGAAAATGGAGGAATCTTCTAGACGATTGAAGAAGAATAATATTTCTATCAACGGAGTCGAGGCATTGCAGGATTAATGGTTACGCTACGCGGAATAGAAGAAATTAGAAATTATGATAATAAATTCCGTAAGAATGCAATTATGGTCGAATTACTAAAGTATCAAACATGGAAGCATGTCGTTAAAAATACAAAACCTACATGGCATGGACGAAGCAAGAAGTTAAGACAACAAATTCAACGAGAAGATAATTATGCTCAGATTATAAAATGTTAAAGGTATTTCTAGAGGATATTTCGTATCTATCATCTGACGTGGATCTGGAATCTGTTACTCGAACGAGCCCTGAAAGTATGCATAAGCGAAACGTAGATGGCGACCAACGGTGACATTCTTTTCCCCGACTACGTATACTCTTCTTGATTCTTGAATACGTGTGAGCTTCTCTCACTGATAAATATATGAGACAAGAAGGAAAGAAAATTTATTATATCCCTTTTAAATTATTTTTTTTCTCAGAATAATTCTTTCTGATCGAGACAAGCAGTATTATAATGTGACGCTTTGTCAAAATGACGACGAGTCTGTGGGACACCACCTAATCATGTGTTGTATGCCATATAGTATGAAAGACTGGCCATTCTGAGTACAAATATGATTTTCTCATTCATATCTAAATCATCATTCATTCTTTCATCTTCAATTGTAACTTATTGATTTATAGATCCTTCCGATTGTTTCCTTGTACTCTTATTCTTTACAAAAGGTTTCCAATCAGAATCATATACACAAATTCTCTTCTTTTGTAAAGTCTACTCTTTGAGCGTTCAAAAAGAAGTGAAATAACCTCGTGTAGCAGATGGAATTACTTGTTGAGTATAAAAATGATTGCAAGCCAATAAATGGTAAACAATTTCGTGCAAAGAAGAATCACTATGCCAATAGCGTGGTTGTTATGAAGACATCAAATCATAAATGGATATCTGTTATACATGATATATTTCTAAGTCTAAGATTTTGCCGTGAAAAAATTTAGTTAATAAATGTTTGATTGAACAGCAGAAGAAGATGAAGGAATTTCCAATAATGACTCAGACGAGCGATTAATACGTAAGAAAGCAAAACATACTTCAATCACAGGGAGATATTTGTCATGAAATTTCGAAATCAAAGAAATTTTAATTATAAATGAATTTGGAATGTGTTCTTCAAGAAATTGTTAGGCTTCCCAACTCGAGTAAATGAGTTATGGTGAATTTGACGCTCATGACTGAGCCAGCGACGAAGGTTCTGTATAGGAAAATATAAATAGAGATAAAGAACTAGTGATCCAACTGCGTCAAATATTTTAAGAAGTAACACTTTAAAACAAAGTGAGTTTTCATAGAATATAATAGTATGGATGGAGACCATGTGTTGGTCATCAGAAATTAGACAAGTTAACTAAGGAGAAGAAACATATATTCTCAAGGGTAGAGGATTTGTTTGATCGGTTGAAAGATGCAGTATAGGTTCTTAAAAGTATCCATATATAAGTATGAGCCTTGGGAAATAAGATTAAAAGATTTCTTTAGGACGTATTTATGAACAGGTATACGTGATATGAATTGTTAGTTAGAGAGCTTGAAAAAAAATGGACTAGAAAAATCCCAGAATAAAGTTTTTGAGAAACAGTAGAATAATTTAATATTCATTAATGGAGTTCTGAGATATTTTGAAGGAATAAATGAAAGGTATGGTTATGTCCCTAGTTTGATAAAAAGAAGTATGATATGTTAGTCAGTAGTATATATAGGTATCAGTATGAAATGTTCTGAAGTATGGTGAAATGAAGAGTTTGGTTGATGGTGATGGATTGATATGGTTGTTGGCTGTTTGGCTAATTATTGGTGTCGGCTTGAATCTGACTGGTAGTCCATAATATAGAGGAGATGCTGTCCAAATTTTTAGAAATACCCCACTTTTAAAGGTAAAAGTATACTTCCGTGTGTTATTAATGTTCCTCTTGATACTCCAAATGATTGCGATCTCGGTTCTTGAATGAAGTGGCAATAGCCAAACCGACTTTATATAATTGGTCTCTGATTTCATTTAGCTAGTCATCACTTGGTTCGATTGATCAATTAAAAGAGTTAATTGGTTAATTTTACCAACTTATGGTCAGTTAAATTGAAATCGATTCCAATTAGATTAAATCAAATGCTGATGTGATTTTTAGATCCGAAGTCAAAGCAATGAGAAATTTGGAGGAAGTAAGGATACTGGTAGAATTCAGAAGTTTAGCATAATTAGCGCAATGTACTGCAAATGTGCGAGGCTTTAATTGGATAAATATGCCTTTGTAATAGATAAGAGAATTAAAACGTTATTTGCACATGCGAGTAAGAAGAACGTTTTCAAGAACTCAAGGGTCAAGATAAGAACCAAGAGAAGGAAGGAAGAGAATGAAGAAGAGAGGTTGAATAAAGAAAAAATTGGAAACTACGCCAATATGGATGTTGTTAGACGATTAAAGAAATTATATCATCTGCAATAAAGTTTTATTAAAGGACTTGAAGGTGTACCAATATAGAACGACCGTGTAATAAGAATTATTCCAAAATACCGGAGAACTCGCGAATATAAGTATTTGATGTATGATATAAGCTGACAATGTTGGCATGTGAACTAAAGTAGGAGATGTCTTGATTATGCAGGAAAAATGATGTATAGCGGGCATAGACCTCAATAATTTGAAACACATCTTCAATGCGAAGAAGTCAAAGATGTGACAGAGAATAATTGGAGTGGATATGAAAGTTGTACGATTAGTGATTATGTGAGTAAGGCTAAGGAAATAGCTGTCAATGGACTTTGATAGTTCAGTTGACAAGAATGTGAATACTTATAGAAAGCTTTCATTCCAGTATTAGCCACATAATGGCTTATCTAATGATAACCAAATTAGTACAATTAAAAAGAAGGGATCGCTTATGTTAAGAAGAGACAATGAGTTAGGAGAATGAAGAACTTAACTAGAAAGGGAAGTGAAATCAAAAGAATGATAAAGAAATTTTTTAAGATTGTTTAGGATATTAATAAGTTATGAATGTCAGGGTGCCAAGCGAATGTAAGGAATGGATTGAAGGGCCTATATTTGGAGATATGAAATTCATTCTAAGACTACGATTAGATATGGAAATTTAAACGAAGGTATTGATTGATATGGCATAAGAATGAAAATAGAAGGTCATATAAGTAAATGTCATATTTATTGAAGAATCAAAGCCAGCATCAGAGGGTGAATCTATTACCGTAACCTTTTCAAAAATGAGTATAGCTCGTTGAGGAATGATATAAATAATCACTTGAAAACCATAGATGAAGCAAGCATTATTTAAATTATTGCGGATAGGTTAACTAAACCCAACTATTCTTTTATTAACGAATACTTTACCTAAGGAATAAGTTGGTATTGCTACAAGGAGATTATGGTGCGCTATCGGATTCAAGTATTGGTTGTAATTGATCGATATTATTACTTAATCTAATATTTTTGGATAGAAGTAAAGTGAAGAATTTGATGAAACATTTGTAAATTGAGATAGGAAATGCATCCCATGAATACGATTAAGTACCAAGGGTTAAAAGAAATACTTGGTGACCAGACATGAAGGGAAGATGGGGGAAAGCGTCAGTTGAATCATTATTGATAAATTATCCCAAACCTAGTCATTCTCTTTTATTAATGAACAGCTTGTCCAATAAGTGGGTTAGTTACTTCTTGAAGAAATGATGGTACGTCATCAGATCCAGGAATTGATTGTTAATGATCAATACTATTTGAGTGGAGATTTGACAAAAATATTTAGAATACAGTGAATTATGACGAACCAGAATAGTATAGACCACTCCTAGATGAACGAATATTAAGTAAGGGAGAACTAAAAGAGAAGAATTTGGCTAAACATCGTTAACTCAAGGGATTCAAGTTATTCGAAGAATATGAAGTAATACATAGATGTCAAAGAAGACTTTCTGATAATATCACATAACGAAAAGAATAAACATTATATGTGACTAGACGTCAAGGGATAACATTGCAGTTAGTTTCGTATGAGAAAATAAATGATAATATGGGTTAGAATATGTGGGTGATACCCTAGGTTAGTAAATTTTCTCTACTCGATTGTGGTTCAAGGAAATTAAGGTATGATGATAAGTTTGTGCGTCAATTATATCCAGTCAAGATTTTCTCATTAATTATTAATTCTGGAGTAATTTCGAAAACGTTAGAAATTGAATACGCCATGATTTCAGTATATCATTCACCGATGGACAAGAAGATTAATGGAACGATTAAAGAACCTCGAATGCGATTGGAAGCGATTACAAAACATATGGGAATGAGGTTCAACAACCTGTAACCGTTGGAAACTTTCATGAGCACGGATTACTAGAATTAGAAAGAAAAGAGAATTAATATGCGTTGTGCTGGTCCTTTTGAGACATTAAAATAAAAAATATGCAGGATAAGTGAAAGTAAGTTGGCCTCATTGCCACACATATAGCAGGTTCATAAAATATTTATATGTGTATACTCAGGAAGAGTAATTTAGCTCCGTTAAAAAGACTTGAGTGGAGTTATATGAGCAACTAATAGGATATGATGTCAAGAGGTTGTTGAGTAATGATTAATATGGCGAGTTAAAGTTTATGAAAAGTTGTAAGGTTGAAATATCGACCTGAGAAAATGGAAGTAAGATACTTGAATATATCATTATATGATCCTTAGTGTAATTCTGAGGACAGAATCTTGTTAATGGGGGGAAGGATGTAATATCCGGGACATAGCATATAATTATGTTTATCAATAAATAATTATTAAATGATTATTATGTAATTATTATATGATTGTTATGTGCATTTTAGTGAATTATCTGATGATTGATAATAATATTTGGATGTTTATATATGATAAAATGTGAGTATATTAATTTTATTATGTTCATAATAAAATATAGATAATTAAGGTATTTTTCTGGTAACTTTTGGAATGTTACATTATTTTATATTGATTTATGAATTTATTAATTATTTTCTGAATAATTACAAAACTATTTTATAAAGTCGGGAATCGTCCAACTTCAACCATTTTTACCTTTTTACAACCCGAAACTCTTCCGAAAACTCATTCCTAGCCTAATCTGATAATTCCAGACATTTTCCGTGTTTTGACTTTTTCTATCCGGATTACGGTTTGACCCGTGCGCGTTCCGGCGCAAGATTTTCGATACGATAATTATTTCGATAAATCAGAAAAACCCGTATTCTCGAAAGACGGGATATTATTACATTATTTTTCGTGTAAAGTGTTTTATAAGAAGTCCGATTTGGATAATTATCCAATACGAGTATCAAATCAGATCGTTTATGTAGTTATTTAGCGACTATGTAACTAATTTATCGATCCAATACGATCCAACACGAAACAATATTACATAAATATAAATAACCTATTATTTATTTTATTTTATTCATATAATCATAATCAATCAGTAAAAATATAGAATTTACAGAGAAAACCCTGATTTTTTGTTACGTTCTTGAAAATCAAGCGCACAAGCGAAGGCGTTATCGAACTCCGATTCGGGCGTGCCATATATCAAGTCGAAGCTCTCGAAAAGTACTTTCTGAATCAATCAACTATTTTGGTGCATAAATCAAGGTTTTGATCTTACTTATTTAATTTATTTTAAATTAATTAGTGATTAAAATAGGAATTTGTGTTCTTTATATTGTTGATCTGATTTGATGATTGTATAATGTAGATAATTTTATCCAAGTTATTTTGGTATATTATATGACTAATTTGGAGTTCAATAACATATAGAAAATTCAGTTTGATTCTCGAATTCAAAAATTAGGGTTTATATAGTATGAATGTTCTTAATTGATTTTTGGGAGTTTTTGATTGAAGGGTTATTAGTTGAATTAATTTATACCATTAAATAGATCATTGAAAGAGAAATTGATTGATGTAAGTTTGGAGAACAGGGGATTCTGGGAAGGGCCTCTCCGGAGTTTGGAACTCGACGGCGGCGTAAACTTCCGGCCTGATTTTTGGTTTATTCATGGATCGATTGCATAAATACGTTTCTGGAAGCAAAGGGAACAAACCCCGTTAGTTCGGTAATGTTTTGGGTTGCTACCAGGTGGCCGGAATAGCTCGGGGTCGCCGTTAATGGCGACGACCGGCGATCGTTGGGGAAGGTGGCAAAATTGCCACTTTGCCCCTATAGTTCTGTAAACGTTGTGAAATAGTCCCTCTGATTTCCAGATTTTTCAAATGTAGGATTTTTGTTTTAAAAATTTTCAAAAATCGTATTCCTATTTATTTTATTTTCAGAAAATGATTTTAATATTTAAAAATTTCTAAATCATTATTTTAATTCTGAAAATTTATTTTTAATTCAAAAATAAATTTGAATAATTTAATTAATTAATTTTAGTTAATAATTGATTATTTAATTATTCAATTAATTTATATATTAATTAATTATTAATTATTTCTAATTGATTATTTAATTATATTTATTTATTTCTTTTAATTCAAAAATTTCAGAAAAATAGTTTTGAATTTTAAAATATTATTTGAAATTATTTTCAAGGCTCGATAATTATTATTAAAATATTTTAAAGTCAGACTCGGGTGTTCGAACTCTATTATTAATTATAAAATGATTCGGAGACCCGTTTTAATTCTGAAAAATATTCAAAAATTTGTATTAAATAGACCGTTCGTCCGTTTAATACGAAACGAACGCGCCTGGACTCAGAAAAATATTCTGCTTTAATTAAAAATACTTTCGAGACATAAAATCTTTCATTTCAAAAGGTCGCTTAATTTTGTAAACATTTCTGAGTCGCATAATTATCGTTAAATTGTATTTCGACTCGATTTCAGTTTTGAACATACCGAGTCAAATTTTTTGACGAACTGATTTATATGTTATATGAAATATATGATACGTGCCTTATGTGTTATGTGAATTAAGAGTCCACGTGTCAATTAAACTTTATCTGATTAAAGATGATCCTTATCTGTTATTATCGGGCGGGTAGACGATAAGGATAAACGTATAGATTAGATAATTATATATTGTCAGTTAATTGAATGGTATCTTTTATGATAAATATACATAATGCGAGGCATTCAAGTCCAGACAAAGATTGTAAAAGGAAAGCCTGATTACGTGTAGTAATGAAAGGATTGGATTCAGAATAAATATAAACCTGAAAAGATGAATGACAAGAAAGGTCAAGTAGCCTGTCAATGGAAGTACAGATACATCAGGACTGAGTGATATGGAAGATAGTTAAAGATCAGAGGGTAATCAATTGAGGCAAGTATTCCTAAACTTTCTTCTAATATACTGCAAATACTTCATTCCTATTCTGAGTTCAGAATAGTTAAATGTTTTTATATTTCCCTGTAATTACTCTTATTTATGCAGGTACCTTTTTGATCTTGTTTCTTGATTATCGATTGATCTGTTGAGCAAATACCTATTGTTCAGGGTTAATTGCAAACCCTGAATTGGGATGTTTTGAAATCATAGTGATTTGACATCAAAATACTCTACAAACTGGATGGTTACGATGAGGGCCAGGAATGAGCTGGACCCTAAGGGCCAGAGATGGATGGACCCTTAATTATTAGGACATAGTGGCTGGGTACCCTATATGTTGGTGGGTCTATGCAGTTGGGTATAGATTTGTGTTGTATCTTGACTGATCAGCAGGTTATAGTGCATATGTTGGTTCTAGTTTCTAGTGTAATTTATTGTTGATCGCCATTACCGGTATTCCTTCTTGGAAAGTTTATGATTGCAAAAATAAACAAAGATTTGATTCAAGAATTGAATCAGTGAAACGTTCATTGTTCTTTCACAGAGAAATGTGATTTATGGGTAAAGGCCAATAAGGGACAATGTGTTATTCACTCAACTGTTTTAAATAAATAAAGATTTTTTGAAATCATTTAAAGACTGTTTCCAGAAGTTTCTTTGATCTAATACCTGGAAACCAATTATAATACTTGTTGGGCATTTTTGGCTCACTCTTGTTTGTAAATTCTTATTTCTTTCAGTATCAAAGGAGGACAAGAGTGAATAACTTTTAATAGACAACAAAAGTGGAGAGATTCCAGCTGAAGGAATTTGGAGGTGTCAGAGTGAATAATACGAGGAAGTTAGTAAATAGGTAATGAAATTGTATTTAGTTATGGTAATTTTAGAACGTTAGATTCTTGTTTCATACCATAACCTATAAGCGATCCAAAATAATGAGGGGTTATCTGTATATTTCTTTTAATATACAGGATTGTATTGTTTAAAGTTTTTTAGTGACATCCAATCCTGACCCCGGATTTAGGATGTTACACCACTCACACCACCTCTGTATCCTCCCAAAAGGATCTAGTTGTAAATATGGGGATTAAACAGACTCTAGATACATCTTCTCAACAGGGTGTGTCTATTGAAAAGATTATTCACCCAAATGCATTCTGTATAGAGTCTGCACAGCCTACACTTGATCAAATCCAAGTGTATGGTAGAAGAAATAAGGATGGCACACATAGTGAGAGCACATCTTTTGAAGCTCCCTCATCCATTCAAGGGGAGCTTCGAACTCTCACTACTGAGAAATAACTTCTAATCTCACAAATTTCTTCTCTACCTACAACGCTTAAATCCAATTCTCAAGTGCAAGCTAACTCAAGTGACTTGGTTCAAGCAACCTTGCTCACCTCCCAGACACTACATTCAGATGGTGAGAGGGTACTAGCTGGGCTAAACCTTGATGATACCATCAAAACCATGGAAGATTCATCAGTTTTTACTGAAGACCCCATGGATGCCACAAATGAACCTTCATGTGCAAATCAGTCTTCACAGGCTGTTAGGTTTGAGGGTAGTACTCCTGAGGGGGAGCTATCTAAATCCTCTCCAATTCAATTGGAGGTTCCTCATGTAGGGACAACTCGCCTCAAAACCCTAGCTGGAATTGCTTTGACAATTGAAGCTGGGAGTAAAATTGCCAATGACCCTGCTATGGGAGAGGCAAGTCTATCACATTCATGTGACAGTGCTTTGCAAGAAGCATAAGGGTTTGAGACTGGTGCACATGACAAGAACCCGGTCAAATCCCCTCCAATTAAATTGGAGGTTCCCACTTTATGTGAGGAATAACAACTTGTCAAAACCATAGAGCAATTTGTGAGTAAAACTGTGAATTCAGTCACAGGTGGTTCTAATTCATAAACTTCCACATCTTAGTCACACCTCATCTCCCAATGGCTCCAAGACACTGAAAATCAACCTTCAACAATTGAAGATCTTAGAGTTGATCAACTTGGAGGCCTTGCACAAATCTCACAACAGCTACTCACATTCAACATGTCAAATCAGGACTACCAAGCTATTATGCTCATCTACCAGGATGATGTTGAAGATAATTAAGCAAAATTTGTTGATGAAGCTGGTCATGATGCTAACTATGATGCTTGGTTGGACAAGGAATTGACAATTGAAATGGATGTTGTGTTATCTAAATTCTGGGAGGAATGCATCATAATTTTGGGAAGCAATGCCAGATCCCTAACTCCACAAGAGGTGTATGATGCCATCAATGAGGTCTATAAAGCTCAAATCAAGGCTTTCCACAACTTTGGAAAAGCACTTCAAATCACATTGAATGGACATCAAGACAAGATTATGAAGATGGTCAGGGAAGAGATGGACCAAATCATCCCCTCTCAAACTGAGATAAAAAACCAATTCAAAACTGAAGGGTTTTTAGCACATAAACGCAGCGAAAATGAAAATTTAAATCTTAAAAAACCGAAACCCTCCACAGGATCCATGCGAAAAATAATATTTAATTCGTAGTTCAGTATTTTTATCTTAAGAAGCTTTACCTTAATGGAAAGATGGAGGTCTTTAATGGCGATCCAAAAACGATGAACGAAGATCCTTAGCAGCTGCTCCTCAAGTGTGAAGCACTCCACCGGTATCAACCAAGAAAACGATGTAATGAAGGAGGAGGAGATGGAGAGAATTAGGGTTTTGTAAATCTTTTTGGTTGAGGCAAAAATAGGGTCTATAATAGTACATTTATAAGCAAAATTTTCAGCTGAAAATTTTCCCATAAAATATTATTATTATTAACCCTAATATTCTCACTAATAATTAAAACACCTTTTAATTATTAATCCTTTTTCTAAACTCTTTAAAAATAATTCTCTCACTTGATTTAATTTCCAAAAATTAAATTCTTAATTAATAATATTAAGAACCTTTTCTTAATTAATTTATA
Organism: Apium graveolens; assembly: GCF_009905375.1. Lineage (NCBI taxonomy): Eukaryota > Viridiplantae > Streptophyta > Magnoliopsida > Apiales > Apiaceae > Apium > Apium graveolens. The sequence continues at coordinate 1,207,314 of NC_133647.1, read as the reverse complement.
ATCAATTAAATCTCATTTAATCAATTATTAAATTTACCAATTAATTATTTATTTTCTAAATAAATAATTATCAGCCATTATTAATTAATTCCTCCACCATTAAATCATTCTCTTTTATGGTGTGACCCTGTAGGTTCAATATTAAGCCGGTAGTAGAAATAAAAAATAATAAAACTATTTTATCATTATTTGTATAAATTATCTAATTCATTAAATATGATTAATTAATTAATCATATTTATTCTACATCGTGAGGGATACTTCTCAGCATATCGCGACTATCCGGATAATACGAATTCACTACTTAGAATACCAAGAACCTATTCAGTGAGTAGTTACCGTACAATCAATTCCTTCTACCCTGTAATGTCACGATTAAATACAAGACATGGAACTTGTGTCAAGCCTATCTTATTTAATCATTTGCTTTCCCATTCACTATGCTTAGTTCTATTTAATGTAAATTAGAAACTCCTTTCTAATTTCATTCACTCTGGCCAGAGATTCCTGAACTAGCATAAGTGGATCAGCATTGAACATTCTCTTCCTTCACTGGAAGGGGTAGATCCTTTATTGATCATACACTATCTTCGTGTACAAATTCCTATACCCAGTAGAGCCCTTATAATTGTCCCTTGAGACTAAGAACTAAACTAAAGCATAGTTCAGTGTACACAAGATGACTATGATGACCTCAACTCTAAGGATACTTGTACAACTATCACTATGTGAACAACTGCTGACATGTGAGTGAACTCCATCAGTTGTTCAGCTGTGTGAGTCATGTTCAGTGAACTTATTCTATAATAAGCACCTACATACTAGCTATAGTGTCACCACACAAATGTCTATGAGCACATACATCCTTCATAATAAAGCAAGCATAGTATGTACCGATCTTTGCGGATTATTAATTACCAGTTAGTAATCCTACGACCAGGAACTATTTAAGTTTAGAGTTATCATCTTTTAGGTCTCATTATTATGATCTCATCACAATCCATAAAAAGCTTTACTCTAAACTGTGGTATATCTTATTTAAACATTTAAATAGATAGAGCCCGCAATAAAAACAAAACAAGCCTTTTATTAATATCAATGAAATCAAAACAGATTACATAAAAGTTATTCCTAAATCTTCATACATGATTGGACTTAGGACATATATCTTTTAATCTCCCACTTGTATTAAAGCCAATCACTCTGGTATCTAATACCCATCTTGTCTTTATGACGATCAAAGTGACTCTGACAAAGTGGCTTTGTGAGTGGGTCTGCTACGTTGTTATGTGTGTCAACTCTCTCGACGTTGACATCTCCTCTTTCAACAATCTGAATTGCACCACCGTTTAGAGTAAACACGTACCCTGACATGGATTTGCTATCACTTTCTGATTGAAAACTACAGTCAGTATAACCCTCTATTTTCAACTCAGATTCACCACCAAAAACAAGAAAAATGTCCTGAGTCCTTCACAAGTACTTAAGGATGTTTTTCACTATTTTCCAGTGGTCTTCACCTGGATTGGACTGATATCTGCTCGTCACACTAATTGAATTGCTCAAGGCTCTAAAGGCTTCTCTCAATAATAACCACTTCACCTACAAAAAGGCCCTGGACAAGACAATAAATTTCATAAGGGTGATCATGGTGACTAAAGACAATTTTCAGGGAAAGAGGATAGTGGTCAATACAAATGACTCTGGGATAGATAGGTGTATGCAGGTGTCCCTCAATTATCTTATCTTAAAGAGGGCATCTGAGTTGGACATTCTGATAAAAAAAGTCAGAGTTGTGACTCATGAAGACACTCTGTTGCTAGCTGTACTGAAAAATGCCCAAGTGGCTGCTTTTCCTGAAGCATACCTACATCCAAACAAGGGAGTGGCATACATCTGTCCTACCACCAAACACTTCAAACACTTCCAAATTCCTAAACAATCTGTCATGGACAACAAGAAGCTTATTATGATTCTGGAAAATGGATTAAAAGCAAAGAAGAATAAGAATTTTGAAGATGTAGAGATGATAAAGCTGTTGGGGAGATATCTAAGTGATGCTGAAGCCAACTTGCCCAAAACTCAAATCAACAAGGATAATTTGGATGATGATGAGCAAAAGAAAGATGATCAAAAACCTTCCAGCTCAAATCCAAGTCAATCCACTAAGGCAGCTGGAAGCAAGGATGGAGAGAATAAAAAGGAGAATGAAAAGAAAAATGATGAGAAGAAGAGAGAAAGTGAGAGAAGAAGCAAGAAGAGACATGATGCCTCAGAACCACAACATACCCTAAAAATCCAAACAACTCTACCTCAACCTCTTGCTCAATCTTCTATGCCAACAACCTCAATCATCAAACCACCTCCAACCTCTAAACCACAATTTCTATACAAACAAACTGCTAACTCTTTCCTAAAAATTCCAATCATCACAAGCCAAACATTTCTCAAGAAAATCACAAACCTACCTTCTGCAAAACCATCACACAAAAGTCATTTCAAGTCTGTTGGGAGAAAACCTAAGAAAGCTAAGCCTACTGAAAAAGTTGAAGTTACTAAAAGGGCCATCTGGAACTGTTTCAAGCATAATGATTTTCTACCCTTAAACTAGTGCAGTTCAGATGAAGACTATTTCCAACAATTGGCTGAAGAAATAGTTAGAGTCTGGGTTGTTACTCTAAAGGAAGTGAGAATCTACTTTCAAGATAGGTCCTTCACTTTTCTTGGAAGCAATTTGATGGACACTCTCTCTCCAACAGAAATAAAAAGAGTGATAAGTTTGCTGAAGGACAAGGATACTACTACAAGAACATGGAGATCTGTTCGAGCTGAATGGTTGATTGCAAGGCAGGAAAGAAAAACAAGGTTTAATGCAGAATATGAGGAGAAAAAGAGGAGGTATGATGAGGAGATTGACATATATATCAAAAGACCAGAAGAACTTAAAGCAAAAGGGATGAACAGAATTTCCAAAGATGGAAGATTTCTAAATGTAAAAGCTGGCTCATTTTCAAGATTCAATTATTAAAATGTTAGATGGTTAACCAAAGCAAGACAGACTCAAACTGATAGAAGCTCTAACAGGGACTCCAATCATAGAGGAACTTGAAATTCTTGTACATTTAAAAGACCTCATTAGAGAAGAATCAAAAGTTCCAATCTTTGTCTGATGCTTGTAAATACTCAAACTCAAAATCATCTAATATACAATTATTGTAATTGTGTCTATTTTTTAGTCTTATTTTCCATTTTTAACTTGGGGTTAGTCTTGTTAACATGCATGAATTTTTGTTAAGCAATCTCCTCATAAATCGGGGGAGATTTTTGTGCAAGAAATGCATGTACTTTAACAAGACTAAATCAAATTGACAACCCTAAGTAAGTTGTATTGTAATCTTAGTTTGCATTTTGTATTGTAACATTTAAAGTCTGTAAAAATGTCAAAAGAGCGGACTTGAGTCTTTTTTTAAACAGTATTAAGCGTAATAATTCTATATGAAAGATGATTAAGAAGATCATGCCTCAGAAGAATTATGAAGAAGCTTGGAGTTGAATAAATATGTTTTGATAAAAATATTCTAAGTCAAGATCTCTACAATTCACAGATTTAGTGTTATAGAGAAGTCATTCGAGAACTCCAAATGACTTATCGAGAAGTCAGGAAAGCTACTAGAGAATTCATAGATATCGACAAGCCAATTGAAGACATGAAGATTGGAGATATCGACAAGTCATTTTTTCACTAGAAAACTCAGAGTTATCGACAAATCAAATATCACTGGAGAACTCTAAGTTATCGACAAGCCAATTATCACTAGAGAACTCTGAGTTGTCAACAAGTCAATTAGTCAGTAGAGAACTCAGAGTTGTCTACAATCCAAAGTGAAGACATGAAGTGGAGAGATCTCGACAAGCTAAATTCTCTTATAGAGAACTCAGAGACCTCTACGAGTCAAATCTACTATAGGGAATTAGAGATCTCGATAAGTCAATATACTTATTGAGATGTGAAGATCTCTATATGCCTAACTGGAGATCTTGAGGTAAAATTTCAAAGTACAAATTGCAGACCAGTTCAATATCCAAGATTTACAATCAATAAACAATCCAACCAGCTGGATTGACAAGTCTACAAAAAGCAACTTGAAGGATGTGCAAGATCAATGGTGAAGATTAACTGACAAAGGAAGATCAAAGTTAACACAATGTGCAAAGATATGCTAAGCCAGAAATGGAAGATGAACTTTTCCCAAAATGGAAATGATTAGTGAGAGCTTACTAAAGTGAATAACATGTCTTATTATACATTGTGTAAACCAGTAGTTAACTAAAATATAAGGTTAACACTGGTCCTTTGTTAGTTGTAACATTGAAGATAAGAAAATCATGTATTTCTCTCAAGAAGAAGCTAAGCTCTTTATCAACAAAGAGCCTAGAAATTTTCTAGCAAAACATTCTTAATTTTAATATAAAATTAAGTGAGTTTTGAAAGATTTGTGTTCACTGTTATTGATTGTTTAAACTTCAGTTTCAACACATATCATTGCAAGATTACATATACTTTGTTCAAACCATAATACTTCAAGGAAAGCACGAAAACACCAAAAACACTACACCCTCCCTCTGTGTGTAATTCATTTCCTAACAAACCTCATTTCCTTTCCTAGATCGAACGCCTTCGCTTTCCGAATCTAGAATACAAAATGAACCCTAATTAAAAACTTTATTAATTCTGAACATTTCTCAGAACGTCTAACTTTGTACCCCAATCGTATTATCATATTTTCCTACTATAATTACACAAAACCACTAGTAGGCAATTATCTTTATACACTTTATACCTTCGACTAATCATTCACTTTACATATAACAAACAATCACGTATCACATAATCCAACATATTTCATTTATATAATTTTTCTCAAAAATCGGGCATGACGTATTTGTAAATACGCTAACCCTTTTCTCAACAACAATAATCAACCAAAATCTCAATCAGTTTCCTACTACATACTCTTACACTTCTAATTACACCATTACCAATCGATCAACCTTTTCATTCACTTATACTTATAAAACGTAACATGCATTTCACTTTACATGATTACAAACTAGCAACTTAACATAACTATTACACAAGACTCGAATTCAGGGACTCGATTCTCATTTTAAAACTCTATACAATTGCTAGTAATCAACTTTGACAATATAAAAATCACATTGCATGCAAATCAAACTTAGCATATAATTCACCTTATATAACACAAAATCACGTGTTCATAACCGCTTTATTTCAAAACTCGAAATCATCAACCCAATAAAGTGATATTTGACTCTTCATTTCTGAAATTATTAACCAAAATACATTCAACTAATCACATATCAATTCCATCAAGATTTGATCTAACATGCATAAAATCCAACTGGAAAATCAATGTAAACATATAATTCGACTTTATAAATCAACAACTCAAACTAATTTTTAGGTCACACAACATTGTAGAAGGGGGTTGAATACAGTGTTTATACAATCAAATCGATTTAACACAAGTATGTAACAAAGATCAAGTATATTGAATAAACTCTGTTACAATAAGAACTGTTGTTCTCTCTCAATGATGAACAAATATCACTAAGAGCTGCTAGGTTACAATTGTAAGTCATATGTCATAGCCTATTTGTATATTCGAGGATTCAACTCAACTCAAATAAGAATGTAATAAGTAAATAGTGGATCGACCGTCAGAGAGATCTCGCAAAGTAATATCTGTCAAAGGATTCAGAAACAAGGTTCATCTACAGACTTGAGGAATTAATTCACTGGAAGAAGTTCAAGAAGTTGATCATGCCTCAGTGATATAAATCAAGATCGTGGATTTAATCTGAAGAAAATCAAAGTGTCAGAGTCAAGACATGAAGAAACGTCACGGAAGTTAGTCACTCATGAACCAGACAGTACATCGAGTGTCAACGTTGAAGTGGTGGAATTGATTCATAATTTTCAGTGATTTTCAGAAGATTTGCAGAAGAATGGTTGCTGCTCAAGACTAGAATTAATTCTCTATTAATTAATTAATTCATCTAATTTAATTAAGAAAATAAATTATATCTGCGAAGAATAATTTATTTATTAATTGAATTAATTGATTAATTAATTCTGAATTAATTCTAGGAATTTTCAGAAGTTTAATTGGATTAAATTCAAGCATTAAATCAGCAAGACAATTGAAAATGAACTAGCATGACAATCAGGATTGTCATACCGATTGTCATGCTAGGCCATATTCAATTGTCACACCGAAAGTTACTCTAGGAGGATGATTGTCTTGCTAGTTCATTCTGATTGTCATGCTAGTTCATTCAGATTGTCTTGCTAGTTCATTCAATTGTCTCACCGAAAGTCTTGCCAGCTATAGGATTGTCATGCCAAGTCAATTCTATTCGTTTGTTGATTTAAAAAGAAGCAGAGAAGCAACAACTTATTATTAAGAACACAGAAGTCAAGAAACAAGGCAGAAAAGAAAATCAAGAAGAAATATTTCATCTTTTCATCTGCATACTTCAAGATTAAATTTCTAGATTGTAAAGTTAAATCCAATCCACTAGAAATCTTTATCTTGCTCTTGTGTATCAATCTTGCGGATTAAAATCCCTAGAACTTAATCTCAAATCGCGTTTAGCATTTGATTCTAATTATTGCAAAAATAGAAAAAGTTCATGTCGAATTTATTCTAGATTTGTGATAATTGATTTGAGATTAATACCTTGTAATCGATACAGTTGTTGTAACACCTTTCAAGTTTAATAATATTTTTATTTAACTTGAATTTTGTTTCACATTTTTTATTCCGCATTTAATTCGATTATTCGGTACTGTTTGTATTCAACCCCCCCTTCTACAAACACATTGGGACCTAACAATTGGTATCAGAGCCTTCTGATTAACGAACAAATCAAGATCCTAGACTTTTGTGATTTTTCAACTCCTTGAATTTTTATTTATTCAAAAATTCATAATGACTTCACATAAAGTTGGAACCGTTAAAATTCCACAATTTGATAAAGAGAATTATATCATGTGGAAGAAGAAGATGCTATTATTTTTACAAGTTGCAAATCCCAAATATTCAAACTTGTTAAAGAAGGGTATAAAAACTCCGATGGTTATTGAACCGGAGGTAATAATAGATGGTGTGGTGACTACTGAAGCTAGAACCTATCCAAAAGAGCCTGAAGATTTTACTCCTGCTGAGAAGGAAGAAGCCTCCTTGGATGCCAGCCTTCAATTAATATTAATTGATTCCCTTGATCCCT